>NW_020884899.1:2601317-2641609 GCF_003945725.1 Corapipo altera | reverse complement strand
TGAGGGTGATGTGCCACCTCGCTGAGGGTGATGTGCCACCTCGCTGACAGTGATGTGCCACCTCGCTGACATCCCCCACCGCACATCTCCCCGTAAACAGCTCTGAAAACCGACCCCGCCTGTTCCAAAGGCTGCCAGCACATCTCCCTTCTGAGAGTAACAGCGCACGACACTTCCCCGCACAAAGGGACTTTCTTGTTTAAATCCTCCTAATTAACCCGTCCCTTCGTATGCATATTGCAGTGCCTGCTCCATCAATCTCTTTGTACTATCAATCTTTCCCTTCTTGGATCTCAGACAAGTATCTCACCACAAAGTGGCACCTGACCCTTCTAGACAAATGACTTCAATTTGCAGCCGGTGACACTAAAAGCCTCTCTCTCCTACTTTGTATAGAACAAGTAATTTAATTTCTTTAAAGAATTTATATGAATAAATATTTATAAGGTGATCTATGAGTATGGTTTTACATTTTGTCATGTCATGTATTGAAGATGTATTGAAGTATCCACGGAATTCTGCAAGGAAACAGAGGCCAGTGCAGCAGTGGCTTTGCACTGGGAAATCAAGGACACACATATAGTTGGTTTAAAGTCATGGGATGCAATGTTAAAATGAAAACCAAGAAGGCATGACAAAAATCATATCAGGCTATACAAGAGCTACATCCTCAGGAACCTTAAAAATAAATTCTCTTAATAAGAAAGATTTACAGACCCAGAAACTGGAATCTGTGCATAAATATTAACCACAATAAACGGGAAAAAAGATGCAACTCTGTTGAACACCTGTAAGTCAATAGTGAGGTTAATTGAGTACAAAATTATATTGAAATATGCCTGTATTTTCCACTAGGGACAATACACATCAAAACCTTATGAATACCTAAAAGGGGATTACACAGATTCATGTCTAAACCTACCAAGTATACCTGTAAGAGCTGAAATAGCTGATTTTCTTTAAATTAACTTGCTCACAGATTCCCAAGAAAGTTCCTCACTGAATTAAAAATGTACTTAACTGCCAAACTAACAAGTTCATCCTTCTAAAATCCTAACAAATATGCCACAGAAAATGTCAATAACCGATCTCTGTCCAGGTGGGCACATCAGCTCAGCAGCAAACAGTGCTGAAGTTCCTTTTCAAAAAGCTGCATTTGGCACCTGTGAATCACACTCAACTGCATGGGAGATGGAGTTGCTGCTTGCATAAATTATATCAGTAAGCTGTACTTTAATAGCAAATAAAAAGTTTTCTTTTTAGAGCCACATACTGGAAAAAAGTTTAGAAAAGACAGAAATTCTTTCTATGCTTATTGTCAGTCCTGTGGCCGCAAGCAATGCCTGGTTAAACTGTCCCTTTATATCAAGTTTAGGATTGATCAGAAAAGCATTAGTGAAATTAAAATTTCTCACAGATTCCTTAAAAAAAAATTCAGGAGTTCTCTTATGAACATTGCCTAGTTCAGAGTCTTATTCCAGCAAATTTCTGTGAGAGTCAGGCAATTCTTGAAAGCCAGGCATTTTCTTGCTTGTGAGAAATTGCTAAATGGACCAAAAACATGTTGAGCGTCAAAGTATTTTGATTTTAAATTAATCACGTCTCTTTATTACATCCAAATTGATGTCAGAATGTGTACCATTAAAATACTACAGGTTGGTTGCTCTACCTACAAATTACATAGAACTGGTTCTTATCTGGGACTGATCTGGAGGAGTGGAGGCAAGACTCCTTTAGCTCAAGTTATTCTGAATTTCACTGTTGCAGCACCCACCTAAGAACTGCCTTTGTAACCCACACATTTAGGTTTTGTGATTTCCATCACAACACAACCCCGTTACAAACGCCCTCTCAGCCCTACAATAATACAGCAATACAATAATAACAGCAGCACACAGGTAAAAATGCACACACAAAATGGGACAATCTGTCAGGAACAAACACATTCAGCAGCTTAAGGACTAGTCCTTATTGAATTGCTGGAGATTCCAAATTAAAAAGACAGGTAGCTAAGCAACAGCAAGCTTCCTCCTGTGAACAGTTTTCTGTTGTGCTTTCTAGTTCTGGTAGATACTCATTATCCTGTGGAACTTAAAAACAGTTAACAGAGAGTTGCTCCAAGTACTGTAATTAAGGAGAGGATAAAACAGTGTATTTTCAAACTGGATGGGTCTGTAGGGACCTGAATGGAAAGTATCCAAGACTTTCAATGAAGGTGTTTCATAAAACATGCAATACGTGTTACTCCAATTAAAATGAGTTTTATGCAAAAAATAATAAAAAAGTATTACAGCTGAAGTGGTGATTAGATTAGGAATGGTTTAATTTTCAAATGTTACATGAGAACTGAAATAAGATTTAAAACATCATGTATTAACACTTCATGTGGAAAACACCATGTTAAATTTATCATTCTAAGCCAACAGTCTTCCAACAGAACTTCCTTTGCCTTATGTCCTCTGTAAGGACAAAAATATTGGCACAGGGAGCTTTGGGTTAAACTCAGATGTGGCAGCACAGAAAGCAGTGCATACAGCCAGGAATGTAGTAATTCCCAACTGGAAAAGGGATACACAAATTCTTCCATCTCCTCCAGCATCTTTTTCCCAAACAGAGCTTTAAGAAAGGGGGCATAACCTTAAAAATGAATGAGCACATTACCCTTGTGGGGATGTTCTCCCCACCCTGAATATCCCTCTGCAACTGCACCACAATAACCCATCAGAAGCACTGTGTGCCAACGAGCCCATTCAAGTGGCAGCCATCGGATTGCAAATTAATCCCTGCTTAATTCTCTCTGCAGTTTCAGCACCCAGTGCCCTAGACCCAGTTTGGGGCTGTTTCTTGCAGCACACGTGGTATAAAAACATCCCTGAGGGTTGTGGGGCTGCCTGGCAGGCAGCACCAGCCACAGTCCAGGGGAAATCCTGTGCTCAGTCCCCTGAGGAGTTCTCCACCTCTGCCAGTCCTGGGGGTCTTGCACTCATTGGGGTGAATTTTATCTATTTTGGAGTGCAAATTTCCAAGTTTTCCTCTGGGTCATTCTCCATTTAAATGGATGTTTCTATTTCTTCCACTGCAATACTAGAGATTTTCTTTCAAGGTAGCAGATTTTACGTTAGGGTCTGTGGTAAAGACCAGTGTTGAAATCTGAAAAAGGATCCACATTTCAAAACAGGTCTTTGAAATTCAAGGCTAACCTCAGATCCACAACTGAAACAACTCCTTCTCGTCTCAGAAAACTGATCTCAAACTGAAGGAAACTCCTTGGAAAAGCTAAATTCTGCTACCCACTATACATACCCAGCACACTATATATTTCCTAAAGCCACTCCATTACAACTCAGGTTTACTTGCAATTCAGAATTTCAAACTGGGTAATCCTTTCAATTCTTACCACAAAGCACACAACAAAGTTTAATTTCAGAATGAAGTCATACGTATCACAAGCAAATCACAGCATAAAGTATGTCCTCAAAGCCTTTAGTGGAAGTCTGCACTTCTAATTTGTCGGGTACAGCTTGGATTTTGGGGTCCTCACAGGGGGGTGAGGGAAATCAAATAACTTCAGCCATCTAGTAATAGTTTAATCCTTTCTGTGCCCACAGCAAGATTAAAGTCAGAAGAGAACTCCAGTATAAACAGTGCCTGTTAATCCACAAAACAATTTAAAGCACTTTTGTCTAATCTCCCAGTTTGTATTTACTAACCACAGTGCCATGATTGCTGATATCTCAAATATTAATAGAATGATGAAGAAAGTTCATTCATCAACAACAAAAGGGTATGGGAAAGAACAGCAGCTAAACTACATTAACATCAATACCAACAACTGCATTTTTAATATTTACTTTGTATAATCACTGTAACATAACAATACTGTTACGATAGCTTTACTTTTTCATTTCCTTCTAAAACACATAATCTATAAGGGCTTTTTCAAAATGAGTTTCTACTTATTACTATCTACTTTCAGTGTTATCTCCCAGTATTTCACAGCACTGCAAAGTGCTTTTAGTGGTTTAACAATTATTCATTAATCTTCCAACCTGTGATACACAATACATAATATAAAACTTCTGATCACAGGGAGCCTTCCCAGCACCTGGGACCCAGGGCAGGTGAATTCTCAGCCCAGCCAGTGCTCAGGTAAATGATGCCCACCAGGCAAACACAACAGGAGGCCTCCAAACCCAGGTGTGTGATTTGCCAGACCCAAGGTGGACAAAAACACTTCTGCACTGGCAGCAGGAACCATTCCTGGCACAGCACAGGCTCCTGTCTGCTCTGTCCAACAGCATGAACACAACTGCTCCATTACTGGAGCCTTCAGTCATTTACCCTTTCCACTCATTCTTCCAATGGAAATGATTTCATCAAATTTCAACCCTCTGAATTGTTTAGGAAAACAATTCCAGACAGAGCACTGGAGAGCAGCCTGCCAATATCTCTATCTCTGGCCATTCATCAGCCCTGTCAAGAGCTGGGAGTTACATTCCCGTGCTCCTCACAGCGAGCTACTGGAGAGTAAATAAAATATAATTAACTTAACACAAAAAAATCACCAATAACACCTAGAATTACACGTTTAAGTGGGATAAATGTGGGGATATGTTTGATGCTAACAGTGCTTTCCCCTGAGGAAAAGTGTTCAGAAAAGTATCTGCCATCACAGCACTGCAAAATAAGTCAAGATTGATAACATTTATATTTTTTCCTTATCAATGTGAGCTTATTGGTAACAGTTACTTTTTATGCTGCATAAGCTCAGAAGAAATACAGTAGATAGAAAAATCTAGCAAAACTCCTACTGCTAATTTTATTACTCACTGGAATACCATTTAAATAAACACTGTCTATCAGGGAAGCTTTCATGTGTAAACAATAAAAAAGTAATGATTAATAAAAACTGTACAAGGTTATGTGAGAAATGAAAATGTTACAGAACACTGAACAGACAGCAGAAAATGGAATTAAATCTTGCATCTTGGACAACCTACTAAAACATACTTCAGTAATTTCCTTTATATAGGAAGGCCCTGATCCTGCATATATTTAGTGACAGGTAACACAAACGAAGTTAAGAATTTAGTCTTGCACTCAAATTGTGCATGTGCTTACACACACACTACTGTCATGCAGTATTAAGCAATAAAATAAGGAATAAAGACTAAGAAATCTCTTTGCTTTAGGATCTTAGAGCATCCCCTCCTTTCCCTCTCCTCCACACACCCCTCCATGCACGCACTTGTCTGCCTCATTCCTGCCATTGTTATTCCAGGGACACAAATACTAAAGAACAGCTAAACTGATCTCCAAACTGAAAGTAATTCTGGAACAGTATTTCTGCTGTTAAATACTGTGTTTACCATAAGAAACAGTGATTTAATTTACCATTAAAAAGCTTTGCTAAATCACTTTTTCCTTTAATTAGGGAAGTCCTAAAATTTATTTTAGTTCAGCCATAAATTTTGCATTACTACACCATAGCACTTCACGGTTTTTTCTCATACATACAAGATTTATAATTTTTTAATTTAATAAAGATTAGAAAAATAAATGTAGCAGTAGCTCTTCATTCCATGATATCTTCAGCTTTTAATTTACATTAAAAGACCATTAATAAAATATTTTTTTAAATGCATACTTTTACTGTTACTGCTTACTATAATAATAATAATAATGACCATGATCATCTCTACAACCCCAAAATTCTACTGCTAGAAATTATGCTTTCCCACTAAGGTTTTTGTGGTTTAATTGTCTTCATGTAATATTGATATTTGGTACTTGGATGTAATTAAGAATAGGGGAACCATTCTTAGAATACTATTCCAATCCATTAGGTAAATTTTCTCACTATGACATAAAAATTTTCATCTACTTAATTAGCAGACCTACTGTTTCCATGCCTAAGTGCACCTAAGCTGTTTTATGATGGCCCAAGGAAAAAAAAAAAAAAAAAGCAGCCACAACACATCAATTATGGCTCCACTCAATTGTACAACTATTTTAAAATATGTGAACAGTTAAGACAAAATTGAAAAATTACCATAATAGGCTTTTGACACTTCCCTGCTTAAGCAAAAATTAATTCTAACTCTCTGTTTTTATGCAAAGCCTTTATAATTTCTCTAATCTCGAGTTCCCATGAGAGAGAACACAATACTTTCAAGTATAAGTATGTGAGGCTTGGCATCTTCTCTTTTTAGTTATGCAGTTTATTTGATGGAAGTCTAAACTGCTAAGCCTCCCTTTGTGCTTAATATAAGCCATCCTCAGTGGAAATAGAAGTTAATTTAAGTAAAATGAAATTTTAGGAAGAATGCATTCTCTTGCACAGAAAGCTTCGCTAAAGCAAAGCTTTTTTTAAACCCAGCATCTGTTTCCTGAATTGCTCTAGAACCTGTAATAAAAATAAGCTAAAAAGAAGCAAAAATTTTAAAAGGTACTTTTACATTGGAAACATCATCAACATAAAATCAGTTTAATGGAACAGCTTATCTACCAATTTACCGTGTGTTTTTCAGTTCCCCCTTGTATCATGCATGAAGACCCTCTTCCAGTGTAATGACTTAGCATGTTCTAAATGTAAGACATTAAGCATCACCTGCTTAATTAGTAGTGACTATTATTAAAACCTACTGCCTATGTTACAAATGCACACCAGCTGCATTGCTGGTATATTTGTAGCTGTACATTTGTAGTATTTGTACATCAGATACTCTGCTGCAGCAGCACATGGTGTATTCTGATGCCCACAAACCTATTAAGGTCACAGACAGCTTGTGCAGATATTTAGTCTATTCCCATGTGAGGCAGAGGTATATTATTTGCATACCATTATGCACTAAAAATCCTATTCAGTATCCCCCCCTCTGGAGACAACTCATCACACTGTCCTAAATACTATTCACTTTTGCAATATTTGAAGGAACAGCAAAGAAATGGGACCCAGAAAGACTCAGAATATCTGAGAATCTAGGCTTGTAAGTGATAAATGTGAATGAATGCAGACCAATAGATCACCAAAAAAATCTCATGGAAGCAAAGATGATGAAAAAAGTGAATTATATCCTTAAGAGAGGACTAAAATGTTGAGAGTGAAAATGGCTGAAGAGATAATTTTAACCAAAAAAAAGCTGACATTAGCCAAGCTCATTATGACCACAAAGGAGAGCAAAGAGTCTCAAAGCACAGAACTCACTTAAAAATAACCTCCTTACACTGGCAGTGACAGCAGCAGTCCTGGGATCAGCTGCCCAAACCAAGTGAGATAGCTGTTGATATTTTATCTATAGCAGTGATGTCAGCAACCCAGACCCACGGGACATGGACATGTTGGTCCTTCACAGCAGCTGCAACACTGTACAGACCTGCTGTCACCAGCTACAGGGACCAACACGCCTTGATTGTCCTCCTCGGTTTTATTCTCCCCTTAACCACCATGTTTGGAATAAACATCTCCCAGCCTCAGCTCTCTCCCTTTTCCTCACCCTTCCTGATGCCACTACAGCCAAAAAAAGGGAGAATATAAATAAAGTAACCGTGTGCTTCGTGCAGAAAGTCAGAAGAGATTAACACAATGGTCCTTTTACAGCCTTGGTCTGCAAATCAGAACCTCTCACTGTTAACCTTGGGTTGCTTTTTGCCGACATGCTGCTTCAAGTTTACTTTAAGCTGCAAGCATTTCTGAAGCTGTCTCTTTCTGTAAAGCTCTGAGCACAGATGCAGCAAAATAGGAACAGTAACCACTGCCTTAAAATCACAGCTGTGGGCACAACAAAAGCAGATCATGGCACAACCAGTCCCACGCCAAAACAAAGACACAGAAAAATCAATAGTGCATATTGAAGGGTTCGTGCATACAGGATCTTCAAACACATGGCTGGTTCAGCTGTAAAAAGGCACAAATCGATTTTTTTGAATATCAGAAATATAATTTTTTGAGTCCGCGGTCATACAGCTCCTACCTGCCCTCCAAATGCAGTTATTTGAAGTTCAGACGAGTAAACCACAAAGATCTACAGCACTCTACAAAAGCCTGGCACGTTACAGTCATTTCCTGAACCTCTTCCTTCATTTTACATCTTAAATAGTGCTTATTAAAAAGAAACGGTTACAGGAATTCCCTCTTAAAGAAGCTGCAAATCCAACATGGCACCTCTAACAATTACAGCTGCTACAGAGCCAGGGTATCTTTTCATATATTTTTTTAATAGTATATCTGACAATTCTATATGCTGGTGGGTATGAAACTGATGTCTCATAATCCACAAAATGGATGATGCTACAGTCACATATAAAGCCTCATATTAGCAGTATTCTCAAGGGCAAACTGAGCACTGCCATGATGTGCCCAAAGCCTTCAGTGTATTTCCATTTCAACTTGTTAGAACAACAATTATTTTCACTCTTTCTCATCTGCTTGTGAGAAACACAAACAAAATCTTTCAGGGAATACAAAAACACTTTATTAATTTTGGCTGATACTTCCTATCCGGGTTGGCTTTAGAAATTCAGACACTCAGCCAGATTGAAGAAATGCCTTTTATTTTTTTTTTTCCAAGCAGTGGTTTTCACCTCACTGCTGTGCTTAACAAGCACAGGACTCCACGAGGACAGGGTGGGAGTGGAATGTGGCCATTTGAGGGCAGCCCCTGGTTAAATTGCTCCAAGCTGCCTGTCAAACTGATCTCCCACGCTGTGCCAAAGGAGAATGAAGATACAACGCCAGTCTGGACATGTCAGGGTTTTCATAGGTTGGGAAAGAGAAAAGAGACACAACCTCAGAAAAATGACAGTTCTTTGTCCAAACTGCAGGACCTGGACAGCCTAAAATGGTCATTTTGAAAACACTGCCTCAGCTGCATCCATGTCTGCTATTGCATCTCCCTGAAAAGGCAACTGCTTTTGAGGGAGAGCAGGAACTAGGGCTCACTGTCACCTTGCTGGGTGAAGGTGAAGAAGGGATAAATTCACATTCCAAGACATGACAGCAGAGACTGGATCCTAGTGATGCACAAAGGAGCTAATTATCTACATGCACTTCAAATTTTGATACCTGCTCAACTAACTGTTCTTAACAGGGTGTGTAACAGGCAAAAAGAGGCAATTCTTTTACAGGTTTAAAATATACTTTGGTTTAATTTTTTACAAGTGCAAGGAAGGAGGTAAAGTTACATGCTTTAAGGCATAAACAGGGAGGAAAGGATGACCATGCATGTGACATTTCTGGAAAGAAAAAGCTACCAAACACCATCTGAAAATGTCTCTGGGAAGCTGGAACAGGCATGGCAAAACTTCCCCTTCTTGGCTTACAGGAACTGCTCAGTGTGGTATTCCTAGTAGGAAAGGGTTAAAAACAAGAACCCCACAACTGACTGTTCAGGTTCCTCATGCAAGATACCTTTCAATGCATTTAGTTATTCAATCCATTGTATTCAGTATAATTGGAAAAATTTAAAACTACATTCAGATCCCCTGTAATGCTTGGTCAGCAACAAAAACCACTCATGCCTCTTTTCTGGCTCTGCTGAGCAGTGTTGTGTGCAGACAAAGGAAGTGATCCCCATACATTAATATTTTGCTACTCTGGCCTTACAGAAATGAAGTTCCTCATAATTATGACTAGATTTTTAAGATTTGAGAGGCAGCATTTGAAAGAAAAATAATTCTAAGATATTTATCTTTATTCTGCCTTGAAGACTAAGAGAAGAGGTTCCATCTAATATTGCAATTTAACAAAGAGATAAACCAGCAGAACTTCCCCTGTGGTTGACAAACAGTAAAATAACCATCATGGACAGGCAGAGAGGGATCACCCACGAGAGTCTAATGGGAAGATGGAAAACAAGAGACTGTTCTACTAAGTCTCTGCTTCCAGAGGGTTTCCCTCATGCTCAGATGAAAAGCATAACAAAACAAAAGCAGCCATGGCTTGCTAGTAAAAACAATGATGAGTAATTTATGTTAACACCACACCATCGTCTCCTGTGATTGATAAAAACCTGATGGACTACTGGATTCCATCTGAAGGTCCTGAATTACGTTTCTGACTCTGCAGTACTTCACCAGATGAAAAAAAAAAGCCTGCAAGTCTCTGGTTGACTGTTTTACCATCTACAACCAAGTCACGATTGTGTTTGGTGATTTCTTGGAGTGAGTCAGACATGGGGGACTGTGCCATTCTTAATATATGACATGACTCATACACAGAGCAAGACTCTGCTACTCAACTTTTTAAATCAAACTTAAGATTAGAAGAAATCTTAGGGAATGAACTTCAAAGTGGCCATGATAAGAGGACAACGCTGTCTTCAGCATGTTGCTCAGAACTGCAGGTGTCCTAGTGCAAGCTGACACATCACAAGGCTTTTTGTTGGGTAGCCAAGTAATGCATTTTGTTAAAATAAAACTGGGCTCTGAAGGGAGAGTACTCTCTAATGTTTGCTGCTATGAAAAATTTCAGTTTTCAATAATCCTCAAAACATTTAGTTCTGGAAAGAAAAGCATCCCTGCCTGAGAAGACCTGTGTCTGTGCTAGCAGGTGCAGCTGGATTTGGAACTTTTGGTGAAAGGTCATATTTTATCTCTGACACCGTCTAGCTGAATACCACGACCAGAGTTCTAAAAAGCAAGATATGCTTTCAAGTTATTTTCAAACACAGCTACATGAATGGATTTTCAAAGAATGTATAAATAGCTGTGTCTAAAACTTTACACATTGAACCTGACACATCTAAGTATCACAAGTTGCTTTTGAACCTCTTAGCCTGTAAAGACACAGTAAAACGCAAGTATCACTTATCAAAGTACTTTAAAACTTTTAATAAATTATTATTCATAAACAAAAACTAATGTCTGCATCAAAAGTAAAAATAAAAATCTGGGTTACTGCTATGCTATTAAACACTTTGTATACTTAACCAAAGTTCTGAACACTAATGGCTTTTATAAAACATTTACAGGAACCAAGACTCCACCATCAGGATAGAGGCAGACTGAGTGCCAGGGGAACTCCTCCTACAAGGCCCTGGGCAAGGCACCAGTGAGAACATTGAATTTTAAAGTTATGCTTTCAAGACTGTACCTACCTATGACGGGTTAATTTTCATACTGAGTCTTTCACAAAGATCGTAAGCCACATAAAACCATTTTAATTTAATGTTTGTGAAAACATTTAAGTCTGAGAGCTAAAATTGTTCTGTTATAGATAGTAAAAAGATACTTCAAAAAAAAATCTATACAGCATTTGTGTGTTCTATTTTCTTAAGACTGTTTCAACAATCTCTGGCAAATGCTGCAGAAGAAAACCTCTGTCAATTAAATCTGCATGAAACCAGAATAACATCAACAAATGGAACAAACTAACAGCCCTCTACTATGTGAGAAGGAGGTCCTGAGAAGGAGCAAAAAAATTAATTCTCAAAGCAAAAGGATTTTATCTGGGGGGATGGTGGGGGTGGATTGTGGTTTCAAACTTGTTACAGAAGCACAGAAATGATGGAAACAAAGACCTGCTTGCAAGATTTACTGCAGAACTGCAGCTCTGCAGCATTCTTTGAGGGCCCTCAGTCTCTGCATCTATAACTGGAGATCCTCCCACATCATCCTTCTTAAATTTAAATCTAGTTTTATATAATAGCATGGGTTAAAACTTCTACAAACCAAACACACACGTACCCCCAAAAGGACACTCGGTTTACCTTAAATTAGGAATTGCATCTAACATTCCCCCACTCATTCTACCACAAAAGAAAATACCTAGGAACTCTATTTTTAAGTAAATCTGCAACTGCAAACCAAGTAAATTGTGCAATTGCCACCGTGGGCTGCAACTGTCCTGAAATACCATCCTGGTTTAATGTTCATTTATCTGCTTAGTGGTTTGGAGTGGACTGAAATACGTATGCAAGGTGATCATGGTCTGATTTTGCTGTTTCATTTTGTTTTCAATTATAACAACATCAAGAGATCTGGCATTTATCTACTACCTTTCATCAATAAAACATTCTTCCATCAGTGAGACACCTGTAGCAATTTTAGCCTCTTCAATATCTCAAATCCCAGTTAGGTAAAATATGTAAACACACTGACATTCTGATCACAAGCACTGGCACTGAAGTTTGGTACTTTTATTAAAATACCTCGCTGAACTGCAAGGCCAGCAATGAATATCCTTTATGATAGATGAAAACAATCTTCCCAAATGCAGTTTTCCCTTTTCTCCCGTCAGACCTGTTTCGACTAAAGACAAGCACAGAATTAAAGTAGTCTCTCCTTTTTCTACCCCTTATGGTTAAGGGTTTTTTTGGCCTTACTATTCCCAAACTTACCCTCAGTAGCAGTATTGTACATGTGGCTCTACACAAAGAACATCATTAAAAAGGCTGTCTTATGTGGGTATTATCCTGAAAATTCAGCTTTTGCCATTTTAACAAGTTTATATTAATGACTGCATTCCTTTACCAAGCACTAGTGATTTTTTATTTCAGTTAAAAGCACACTTTTTTCCTTTTTGTTTTTGAAAAGGGAGAAAGCTACTTTATTTACTAATGTCTGATTTTGTTTTGTGTTTAAGAAGGAGTGCTCTAAATGTTAGTATTTGTTTCCATTCTACTATTTATTTTCATTTTTTCACATTTGTCTTTTCAATTAACTATGGTCTAATGCATTAAATAAAACATGTTTCTGACAAATGGAACATTATAGGGTTGTTATTCTTTTGTTTTTAGATTGCTATAATAATAAATAATTACTAGTGCCATAAAGTTTAAGATCAATCCCAAAATCAGATCCTGGGCTTCCTTTCATTAAACAGGATGTACCAAGTCTGAAATTTTCTTGTGGAATAATCAGACTAGAAATCAAAAGGTAATGTCTGTCCATAAGTATAATATTTTTTAATATACCAGAGATAAAGTACTGAAGAGAATGTTAGAAATCACATTTAAATACCCAAGGAAAACATGTAGCATATTAGCAGTGTTCAGGAGAATAGATTTAAAGTGAAATTTGGATAGTATTAACAGCCATGTTGGCTAACAACTATAATTAAAATGTACTTCAGCATTATACTGATTTAGGATACCTGTCCACCGCTGTGAAATTTTAATCTCTATTTATGCTAAAAATATGCATTACTGATGGTATTATCTCTGTCTAGAGGTAAACAAAACATGGGTTAACATGACCAACAACAAATGCTCATATTAAAACACCCTGATTATCCATTTGGAGACGGTCTCATAACACCATAAATACTATTCACTGGGTTTACTCATGTCATTTTTTTTTATTTCTTATAATTTTTTTCTTCAAGTAAAAAAAAAACCACTTGTTCATACAAACATTGCCCTGGCATTTCCAGTCCTGTTGGGTCTGTTCTGCTGCCTCGTGCAGGCCCCAGCTCTGCACCACTGGCAAATACAGTAAACAGGTAAGAGTCCAGAAAAGCAGCTTTTTGCCTTCCCACGGTGCAATATTGCACTGCACTGTTGCACACAGCAGCCAAATGAACCCTCCCTGGTTATTACCCACCTAATGCTGGAAAAATACTGCTATGACATTTTGTCTGGTCGACCATCTTAAAGGTTAATTCTGTTTCCTATTTGAAATTTTCCTCTAGGTGAGTCACTCCATGCACTTTCTATTTACTGATTCCAAACAACCCCCAAACTGTTTCATTGCTCACTCTCACTGTTAAGAACATATTGACTGGCTGCCTGCTCTGCTGTTTAATTCATTTATGCTGAGAGTCAGGCATGAAGACAGAATTTTAAATGTGACATTTGCAGGCTGTTGGGTCATTTGAAGCTCTGACAACACCAGGGAGTTCCTGACACACAAACTGGTCCTGATTTTCAATCTTCCATGTTCTGAACACATCAGAGATTCGTCCCAAAGGTGCAGATTTCAGCCAAAAGTTTTTAAATCACTCGTGTTTACATCTCGCAGAAAAGACTTGTACACTTTAAAGTTTTAAAATACAGCTTATGTTTCCTTTATGGTAAAACCAGCACTGCCTCCAGCATGCAACTCAACTGCTTAAAAACACTGACTGACAAAGGTATTTTGAAAAATCTACAATAATAATTAGTACTTAATAAAGTAGTTTACAAAATTCTATTTGGGGACTTAGTGGACTTTTATTTGTTCCTGTCGATCTTTAAGCATTCAAAACCAGCTCATATGTTCACATCATCCCTCATTTGTTTACTGAAATCAAAATAATAGTATTGCTTTTAAATAAAGACACTGTAAAAAGGCACTATCTGGGAAAACACATCAACCTTCTTTTTATTTATTTATTGTGCAAAACAAAAAGTAAACAAAAAACCCCGTGCAAAGCAGAAAGTAAGATGACACTGCCATAGTTGGAAATAAAAATGGTGCTAATTCAGAACTGTATTAGGAGGAGAGATTGTTTTCCCTGCTCAACTCGTCACGACAATTATTCCCCAATGATGATTCCATACTTTAGTTGCTTTTTCAAGAGGGGGAATATGATTTAGGTCAAGATGCAAATTTGAAGAAATTAATGGAATTTTTTTTTCTTTTCTACCAGTAGACACACAACAATTCCAACAACAAGATCTGAAGTGTTAACTGTGTCATACAGCAAACATCTTGCGTTGCCACGTTCAGAATAAGACTTTTATAATTTAATAGTTGTCATCTGAACAAGAGTATCTTGTTTATACATGCTTCCAGCATAAGGACATTAATTCTGTGTGACCTAGAAAAGCAGTTTAAGTCTTACAGATGTTCTTTATTTTCAAAGAAATTTTTAAAATAGAAAGACATACCTGGTGTATTATCTGAGCTACAGGAAGTTGTTCAGCGTATTTTAGTGGTTCTGTGGCCAACTCATCCTCTGGAAACCTGCAAAGAAATTAAGTTCACATTTGTCAATGTTAGTACAATGTCTACCAGATTAAACTATTGAAATTAGGAGTTTTGGGGATATTATTTTGCTTATGGTGAAGAAAAAGTGTATTTTGTGACAGTAATGGAATATATTTCTTACGAAGTTGAGCAAAAGAATAAATTTATAGTAAACAGAAGTGTGTAACACTGTGGACTTCCTCCCTGACATAAAGCACAAATTTAGCAGCAGAAACCTAAGAAAACCTTTACATTTAGTTTTAGGTGAACAAAGCACTGGTGAAAGCTGGATTGAAATCCCCACGATATAAAAAGCCTTATACATTTACAGAGCAGGTTCAGCCCTGTTAACAACACAAGCTTCTTCACCCCATCCTGCCAACACAATTCAAATATGACCAGTTCCAAAGGCAAGTGGGACTATTCACCATTTCCCATTTTTGCTGCAAGTGACATCAATGTTTAGGTGTGGCAGAAGTTCAATACGACAAATATTCGTACTACTAGTTACCAAAAAGCCAAAAAACTAGTGTGAAAAAAAAAAAGAGCAGAATACTTCACAAAGAATATGCATCATAACCCTTTAAACTTTGAATAAACTGTAGCTGCAGTTGAAAAATCAGAATCCATAAGCAGTCTCTTAGAAGAATATTTAAATGATAGTAAATTAATGAAAGCATGCTTTAAACCCTTCAACCATACTGCTTTCATCTACTGGAACTGCACAGCATGTGCTATATTTTCAAAGTATCACTCAAGTTTTTCATCAGCCATTCCTCTATATTTCTGAGAGTTCTGAATATAGGAATTTGAGTTATATGAGAAGAAATGAATGGAGGGGAAAAAATCTCGATAAAAACAGACCTTTCTCTAAAGTTAAAGCAGAATTATTTTCAGACAAAAATTGTGGCCAATGCATTATTTTCCAGGGTCAGATTACTACCTTATACCCATTCTAGTAAAAAATTATACACACTTGCTGGGTTAATTTACCTGCAGACCAGCTGGTAGGTAAGAGCCAGAAAGTACAGGCTCAGTCTCTGCACTGGGAGTCACCAGGCTGTGGTAAAAGAGAGGACAACAAGGGCACAACTCTTCCCTTTTCCACTGCTGAATTTCAGCTGTGGTTTAAAAGGCTTTAAGCTCCAAATAAGAGCCTGACTATCCAGAAATTTGTAACGAACAGGGTATGAAAGCATGAAAGTCTTACTGTGTAAGAAATTTAGAAGCAGAGAACGAAAGAAACACAGCAATACTTCAAAGATCATAGTGCCACCTGCCCAGAACCATTTAATGTGCTAAAGAAAAATGAAGTAATCACACTCTGAACTCCTGCAGCTGGCCTGCACACAGAGCTCATCTACTGATATGGTTTTTAGGGTTTTTGGATTATTATGACAAAGATGAATTTGTACTTTCACCATGAAATACACTGCTGTTATAGTCCAACACAACCAACACAGCTTAGAGTGGGCTCGGCAACTCCACCGCAGTGCACGGAAGGAACCTTTCCACTCGTTTCCTTCCCACTTCCTGTCATTTGTCCTGCCTGGCAAACACACCACAGTCAGTGGGAACTGGAGATTACTTCTGCTCTACTGGGAGCCTGTTAGCTGACACAACACCTTGATTTATGGATACCAGCTACATAAACCCATTTTTTTTAGCCACAGTTCTCGATATGAAACAACTGTACACACGACACAATATTCATCAATATCTTGAACTCTTATCTCTACAGTCTTTACAGGGGCACTGAAAATCTGGAAAAAAAAGGAAAAGAGTAACTCAAATCCCAAAATGAAACACTTTAAGCTCCAAGTAACAGCTAAAATTACTATAATCTGAATGTTAGCAGGAATAAAAGCGAAGCCTGTGTGTCTGTTCTGTCAAGGACCTTGGATACTTGGCAAGGTTTTCTGTCTAGACAGAATCAGCATTCCCTTCCACAGTCAAACACCCTCCTTGTCAACTGCAGAAAAAAAGACCTTTCTTCAAATGTCAAAGGATTAAAAAAGATAAAGCAAAACGATCAAGATAATTTTAAGCCTTAGGAAGCTTAACTAAACAAAAATAGGGAGGGGAGAACAGTATAAACACGTATTTTAAAGTAATTAGACTTAAATTGAAATTAGGCTGATAGGAGCTTTTAAACATCAAGAAAGACATTGTATTTTTTCTAATTTACTTTCTAAAAAAAAAAAATCACTTGAAGTATGCCACATTTTTTATATAAATAAATTATAATATATAGATTAGGGTAGATGTACATTATAATATATTTAGATACACATCTACATTTATATACCCACACTACAATATGTGTACAGACATGCACACAGGTGTTTTGGAAGAAAAGTTCAGAAGTGTTCTCTCAAAATTTTTGCTTAAATGCCATAAACTTTTTGCAAATGTATTCAGTGATGTACTAGCTGTCAAGTCTACAAAAGAGTTTTGATTCTTCTCTCCTACAGATAAGCCTCCTCAACTGGATGAGCATGTGTCTCCATCTTTTACAAGAAACTGTATAAATTAAGGCGTGGAAGATCAAAACTCTTGACAAAAAAGTTCTATGATATATTGCCCAACTACATCCCCTACCGGGAGCAAGTCATCAACAAATAAGCAGGTATAAAAAGAAGTGTCTCAGTAAACTCTGGGCATTTGAGGTTACCAAATAAAGTGCAAGAATAACTCATAGTCTTCATCATGGTGATACTGCAGTGCCACCATCTAAAGCCACTCCATGGCAGTTTGTCCTGGTGCCACACACTGAGATCCATCTGAGCACATCCATGACTTCACCATGATTTTCCTGAATGCTTTGTTTCTACCTCTTTTCTCTGATCAACTATCAGAGCATTTCAACACATTTTTCTAGTGTTGTTCTCATAGTGCTTCTACTCATGGTTCCAGCCAAGAGTCAGATCTGAATTGTTATTATATTCACTGTCCATAGCTATGTACACAGTGGAAAATTAAAAGCACTTAATAGTGACATCCTTTTTAGCTAAGAAGTGGAATTATCCTTAGAAGTTACATTGTATTTTAAGCAAAGTAAAGTAAAAATTTTGTTAGAAAACAATAGCTTTTGCTGATCTTTCTAATTTTCCTATCTAGTGATATAATAATCTTTCTAGTTTTCCTATCAAGTGATAGCACCTGTGGCAGAAATAAACTTTATGACAGAGGTACCTTCCAGGCCTCTGTATAACTACATCAGTTAGACATACCACTTTCAGAATTCATTTTAACAGATATTAGCAACATAAACTCCTTGAAGAGAATTATACTATTATGAAAGCTCCATAAATCTCATTTTCATTTTTCAGTGCAAAGACCAGTTTAATGGCCTAATCATTTGGATAACAGGTATAAAAGACAACTTCCTCTCCATTTGGGTTCTTTTATCTCACCAACACAACTCATTGTTCAGTCATTCCTTCTACCAAAGCTGAAAACTGGATGATGCAACAAGAAATTGCTATCCTATAAACAGCACTGAGGATGAAACACTGCATGCAAAAGGCTTCCATGGAGCAGCATCCATCCTGAATGCTCCAAGAACAGGAGTAAAGTCAAGACTTGTCTGTCCTGAGAAAAGGCCAGAAATGGCTATTGGAGCCTTAAAGCCCCTGCAAGTGGGCAAAAGGTTGTATTTTAACCAGCCTTTTAAATAAGAACAGAGACAGCCCACTGCCATTAAGATCACACGACATGATAACAGCTCACAAATTCTCTCCCCCAGAGCAAGGGCTGCACCCAAAACTGGCTACTCCAGGCACCTGTTATGCCTTGAACCGTTCACAAACATTTTCCAGGAGAGCTGAGATGAGGAAAAGGGTAACGGGGACCACACTAACAATGAACCACCACATGACTGCAACACAGGACACCAGCCTGTCTGATTCACAAGCAGCCTCACACTCTATCTTTAACAAAGTGACACTGGTTACCTTGGTCAGTTTTTCGATGGATCAAAGAAAGCCACTACCAGGACAATTGGTACCAAGGAGAAAGAAACCTGCTGCAAAACTGCTGCTTGTCTTCCACCAGCCCTCAGATCAGCAGCCCACTAACAATGGGCCTCCTGGCGTGGAAGAATTACCTGTAAAAGGCAACTCCCTCTGAAAAACCATCAGGGATAGGAAAGCCATGGCTAGAGAGGAGAAAAAGGTCAACACAGGAACACAGCAGAGGATGTTCTACTTCCTCCTCTTTTGCAGGGTGGCGGAAAAGAAGAGATCAGGAGAAAGATCATCTCCATTACAATCCCCCCGACTTCGTCTCTCGCTTTCACAGGGGAACACAAGTAAATTGGTTATTCTTTCCAGAGATAATTTCCAGATGCCTGGGGTGGCATTCACTTTTGCTCAAAACTAGTTATCTCAGAAAAAAAATCCAAATACAAAAAACCATCTCAGTTGATGGAATCTGTGCTCAAATCACACGCAGCAATTCAAGGCTGTAATTTCACCAAATCAGTTGGCCTCACCTCGTTTGGTTCATTTGTATTTGACACTTTTAAACCTTTGCAAAAACGAGGGGCTAATTTGTTGTAATACAGATTTCTTTGTTTGTTTAATTTCTTTCAAAACAATTCTATTATGGGAACAAAAAGTCATTTTTCATCCATTAATTTTCCGGTCAGAAGGAGCCCTTTCTGTCTCAATTGAGCGTGACAGCAGAGCGCTGCCAGCAGTGCCAAAGCCAGCTCACACTGGTGGAATATCAGCACATACAGCACCACGCCTGGCAGCTGGCAACGCAAAGCATAAGGAGATCTTGATTTTCAGGGAGAAGACTAGAAAGAAACACAAAATCAGACGAGAAGTGGGAAGCAGTAAGAGATAGCAGAATAGGGGGATCTCGAAAAATTCAATTTAAAAGTTATTTTTGTACCGCCACCGTGACTGCTCTTAGATGAAGGAAAGCGAGCATGAAACAGAAAGTGGGGAAAGTGAATCTAAATCCAGTAAAACGTGTCATGATACTTAGTGAAATATCTTATTTGTTATTTATATTTGCATGCTCGCTCTGATGGGGAAAATCCTATGAAAGTCTACACGTCTACCATCAGGAGGTGGCACATTTTGCCACAAGTGCTACCTCAGCCCATGGTCTGCTACACAGAACAGCTGCAGTGCCTTTAGGGCAGAGATATATTTTATCTCATGCAAGTATTACAAAAATACAGGGGGAAAAACAGAGCGACATGACCACCAACTGGTTTGCTCATGGAAGAAATGGACTATTAAAATACTCAAGAGACAGAAAAGTCTGGGTAACATAAACCCCATCTCTTGGCAAATATAAACATTCATTACAGCAGGCAACAGGACCAAAGCTAATATTTCTTCCTTCTTATATAGTCTCTAGATTTGATGGTTTGGACAGTTCACACAATTTTATGCACATGACCCATGCACAGGTGCAATATTACCTCTTTTGAAACTATTGTTGCTCGCTGGTAAGTCCTAATAAATAACCACCTCTCTTGGAAACGACACAAAACGAAAGTCAAGAGTGTGAACGGGGTGAAAAAAGGCTCTCAGAGACAAAAATGCATTGTGGAGGAAGGGGGTTGGGGATCACCATCTTTATTTGCTGTAGATGCAAACAAGTTGTACTGGTGAGGTACCAGTTGTACTGGTTTGTTTGAGACATGATTTCTGAATGGGTATGAAAATCCTGGAATGGGTTGTTGTCCCACTTTTCAAGTAGCTCAGAGCAGGAATACTGCAAGTGATGGGACAGTCAGCACGAGACCAAAGGGTGCAAACAACACAGCAAGGCCAAAATCACACACCCAGGACTGAGAGGCTGAAATTATTAATCTAAACCTGTGTATAGCACTGCTAGCTTTATTGACTGTTAATACACGAACACACTTGCATCTGGCAATAAAAAGCAAACAAAATACCAGAGCTTTATGCACCACATCAGAAAAAGTTATTAGCTTTCCTATTAAAGAGAGGCTGAAATGGGCTATGTCGGGTTTGAGTGAATAGTTTTTGAAATTGGCCATTGAGAAATTTATCTACCATATCCATAGTACAGAAGATTAAGAATTAGACCTTGGATTAATGCCAGGTACTTGATCTATCTGCTAAATCCCAACTTCACACTTATTTAAGAATTGGGTATGCTCAAA
Organism: Corapipo altera; assembly: GCF_003945725.1. Lineage (NCBI taxonomy): Eukaryota > Metazoa > Chordata > Aves > Passeriformes > Pipridae > Corapipo > Corapipo altera. Next base: position 2,620,566 of record NW_020884899.1, on the reverse strand, counting down.
CAACAGAAGCACTGATGTTTCAAGCCGGTGCTTGAAAAGGTGAGACCACAGTTTTAACTCTGCTCTTCCCCAAAAGTGTGCTAATCAATGCTTTTCTTATTTTTATAAGGGAATGCAAGATTTGCCCATCCATGTTTATCACATGGATAGTCACAGAGAAGAGAAGCAAACACTTGAGAGCATCATCATTCCAAGGAACTTCCTCACAACGTCTCCTTCACGGCACAGTTTCTTCAGTTTAAGGGTCCAAACAAGTCTCTTGCCTGCTTAAGAAAACATTCAACACCTACTGTCAGACTGTCAAAGATGGCTTCAAAAGCAGATTGCACAAAAATGAACAATACAGCATGGAGATAAAGGGGGAAAAATAAATTGACGGCAAAAATATCTCTGATGCGATGAAAAACTAAATCAGTGTTAGACACAATCAGTTTTGCAATCATCTGAAGAAGGAAGCTACTGACTCACACTGCAAAGAAAAATTAATTTTACTTGAGCGTGCTGGCCTTTACAGAGAGGTATTCCTGTGGAATAAAGCAGCAAAGCATCTTGCAGTTTAGAAATGCAAAATATTTCCTGCAATCTGTTTGTTTCTTTTCAAATAAACGTGAAAGACTTTGACCCAAACTAGTCATACAGACTTATTCCTGGAGTTTAAAAAATACCTTACACCTCTGAATGTGCAATGCTTTCTGTTAGACCCCATCATAAAAAGGTCTTCTGGTGTTCCCAGAGTCTGCCAGACACATTGAGTTGCTTCACAAGCTGGATAAAAATTGACTATAACAAATGTCTCCTCTGCCTTTCTGTGATCCACACATAATTTCTGATCTGAAGAATTTCAGGTGATACCAAGCCACATATTCTTAATCATCCTAAGATCCTAAAAGGAGGTAATAGAAGTCTAGAGTCTCTCTCCTCTTTTCTAGCCAATGACTTTTGTCAAAATATGTTTAGTCACTGTTCTGCCTACTCCTATTTTTATACTGAGGCAAGACACAGGGAAGGAATTAAAAAGAATATTAGCTTAAGTAAGCAGAACTGACTTTGCTACTACTGGAAAACACATGACCTGTGGGGCTTCATTTTGTTATCTCAACTACTCCACATTTTAGGTAAATTAGAAAATCTCTTTTGAATTAATTTAAAACTTACACATGACAATGCTGCTGAAGCACAAAATGCTAATCAAAAGTTGGAGATAAAAAGACCCGCTAAGTCTCTCCTCTATCACTGAAAATCACCATTTAAGTCCACAGCTAAAAGTAGGTACTCATCACTTACTGCTAATTCATTCTCACACCAGGCAGGTTGGGGAGGAAAAAGAGAACAAACGTCTCTATCAAATTTTCCAAACTTGGGGCACAGACAAGTCCAGCAATGTCAGAGGAGCTTCTACTGATGGTCCAAACCAGCCAGAGGAGAACATTGCCCACCTCACTGAGCAAACATTCCACCTAGTTTGATGTGCACGTGTGCTGTATCTAAGAACTGAGGCTGCACATTTCCCCCTCGAATCAAGTCCCTCCTAATTGCAAGGCAACATGTTTACAAGAGTGGTTAAAAACACACACAGGTTATTAATCACTTTATGACCAATTGTCTGGAAACCCATGACTGAATTTCACAGAAATCTCAAAGAAAAAAAGACCAAATCCTCCCATGGCACCACGTCACACAGGCAATTTAAATACTGCTACCAGTACATGTTGAAATTAAACTTTCAGCTGGACAAAGCAAGCTTGTTCATTTTTCACAATTGAAAGTTTATCAGCAGTACCTGGTCTTTATGCAGACAATTCAACACCACATGCCAGTGCACTGAAAGACAGAAAAATCAGCAGGAAGATAATTTTAAATCAAAGAACTAACATGAGAATGTGCCAGGATAGTAATTCCATTATTTAGTGCCCACAATTAATCTTCATAGCAAAGTTCATATTTTGTTTAATACTACTGTTCCTTCCTGCATATATTCAAACTAAACAATGTATCTGCATTGGTTTGCATTGTTACACTTTTCAACAAGCACCTTCTAAAAAACCCCACAATACAAATATTTTAAGCCCCAATATTTCTACACCCATGGCACACACTTCTATTTCTTCAGTTCATGAGTCACACAATGTACCATCTAGCTATAATTTCTCATGAGACTGCTTACTTCACTACAAGGATCTGCCAAAGTAGCAGTGGCAACACCTGCTCTCTGCAGAACTACAGGAATCTTGTTTCTAAGGGACTCTTGGAGACCATCTGGTTCAACCTCCCAATACCAGGTCGGGTCAGCCACAGCTCTGTCTGCTGAACCTCCACCACCCCTCCCTGTAAAGTGCTCCAGGGCTACTCTGCCCTCTCCTGATGTCCATTCTGAATCTCCCAAGCCACAAACCTACAGCCAATGCCTTTTGTCACCACAAGAAGAGTTTCCCTGAACCACCTCAGTAGCTGCATTCCCAACAGTTGCAGCCTGCTATTGCATTTCCATTTTCTCAGGTAAGCAAGCCCAGCCCTCTCAGCCCCCTCTTGCAGGATGTGCTCTGGGCACTGACCCTCTGCACTGCCTCAGCATCCTTCCTGAGGGGGAAGGCCAAATGCCACACACAGTGTTCCAGGTAGGGCTTCATCAGTGTCAAAGAGAAATAATAATAATAATATTGCTCAATCTGCTAATCATCCTCCTCGTGCAGTTCAGCAGGCAGCTTCCCTTATTGACAACGACAGCACTGGTTCATGTTCAACCTGGTGTCCATCACCACCTCCAGATCCTTCACAGGATCAGCCTGCCAGCTTCCAGCCCCTACTGACAGGACATTACAGGGAAGACACCAATTGAACTTCTGTCTGTAAATGTATAAAAGAACACACATATCGGTACCAGTAACAGACCCAGATTTTCTGGAAACACGCTATACCCTCGGCACTCAGAAAATTAATCATAAAAATTACAGTTCTGGGCTTTTGAGAAGTGGTCTGCTATGCAATCAAGCCTCTCATGAATACTAGCTGTTGCTTTTGATCTTTTTTTGCTACAACATGATCAGTAACACATTTCCATAAAGCAGACAACCAAGATGCACCAAGAACTGCAGAACACTGTATCACAAGACTTAAGTGTTTTCCCCTCTTTCATCACGGCTGTTCCTCTCTGCAGCCAACTCCAGGAGTCCTTAGAGTGGCCAGGGCAGGCAGAACTGAGCAGCATTCCAATCAGGCAGCAGTAAATGTTTTAGTTCTCCTGTCAGTGCATGTACCCAGGTAACATTACATTGCTAAGCACATTAGAAGGGCTTTTCTTCACAGAAAGCTGCACAGCATGTATGCAGCTCTTGAGCTTTTAATCAGTCTTACCTTCTTGACCGTGATTTTCTGTTATTTAGAGATGACTTGTGCACTACTTTTGTCTGGATTCTGGTTTTGTTTGTTCTTGTTAATAGCAAATGAAACCTCTAGTTAAAATACAAACACTTAGATCATATTCTCTGAGGCAAAGGTACTGCAGGTTACTGAGTTTGCTAATGTTGCACAATGAATCTGTTCATTTTTGACCCTGTAAAGCAGTCATGTTTTTTTTTTCATTTTATTATTTTATGGTCTGCCTTTCTGTCCTCATTTATTTCTATGTACTAGAACCAGAAAGGAATTGTCTCCTGTTCACCACAGACCACTGTATATTAACCAGAATGTTCTATATTAAGTTCAGTGACTTTACAAACTTTATAGCCTTGATGCCCATATGATTTTTAGTGGTCTGCCCTCAGGAACAAAAGCAGAAGCAGCAAGTCACACTTATCCTGGGTCAAGTACACAGCACACCACTTGCTAACCTCCCAAGAGGCACAGAAACTTGGGAACTCCCCTGCCTACCCAGGCAACCCTGGGTCTGAGGCATGTGGGAGAGACACATTATCCCCCCGCACTCAGTTCAGTGCTGTGCTGATTCCAGCATCTGTAGCTACAGCCTGTACCCAGACATATGTCTGGATTTGCAAGGTATTCCTAGCTGCAAAGCCAAGCAGTAGGCTGGGCAAGCCAAACTTCTAATATTCCAAGGTGGTTTCTAATGCAAACACTTGACAGGAAATCTGGCACCTCAGAGCCTGGCATGTCCACATTCCCCATCACCTCACCTCTCCTTTTTGGGAAGGGACAGATGCAGCAGCCTGGAGCGTGCCACAGGCTACCAGCACCCTTCCACTCTGCAGCCTCCAGAGGACAAGGCTAAAGCAGGAACAGAAGCAGCTCTGAGAGCTACAGCCATGTCCCTCCCCATTGTTCCTCCTCAGCCACCTTCAGTTCTCTGCACAGACTTGCCTTACTGCAAAAGTAGAGATAAAGCTATTAAACACAAAAAAGCCTTTTTTTTTACAGAAGTTTCAGTTTATTCACATACCTGTGTTGATATCAATTCTGCAGCATCAAAAATGCTAAGTAACATTTAAGCAACCATCAAAGATCTTCTTTATAATATAACAGAGAAAAAGCTACTTATATAAAATGGTAAGTTCTAGTTATATAAAGTGGTAATTTCCTAAAAACTAATTAGGGCGTTTTTCAGGAACACCTATATGGGTTGGACCTTGCCCGCAGTAAAAAATATGATTCATAAGAATTATTATGCTATCAAAAATGTCTATCAAATATTAATATTAAACAGTTCTTTTTGAAAACAGGAGTTAAACTTTTAAAATTAAACCTTCAGTACTCAGTCATGCCCAAACTTAAGCTGATCATAACTTTCTAAGACTGTCTTATGACAGTAGAGTATATACAGTGAATGGGTTCATGTGGTTTTACTTTTAGAAACTAAACACAGAAAAAAACCAGGAAGTTCACTCTTTTCTCAGAGGATTGTTCGTGTTATTTTTTTTTAAAACAAATGCAGGGGTTTACATAAAAATTATTTACAACTGTAACTAAGACTGAAGGACTAGTATTATTAACCTAATCTCAGTCTTTACCTCATTCCTGTGGTAGGTTCTTCCATTATTTAAAAGTCATTTCCTGCACACGTTTAAAATCTGCAGAATATTGTATCAGTAAATCTGAATGTTAAGCACACATTATCAGCAGATACTACCAGCAAGAGACTGTGTAAAGCAGAAAGGATCACAATGCCTGTCACTCAGTTTTTAGCTGAGTGACTTCAGGAGCTCAGCACACCTTAGGTAAAAGAACAGTATCTCCAATGCTGCCAAGGTCTTTCACAATCCCATATATAAATGTGAATGTGTCTGTGTGTATACATATATGCATAAAAGGCAACCGTGAAACTAAATGAAGAATTACAAGTTTCTTGGTTCATTTTGTACAGATAATGAAGCCAGACATCCTTTTGCCCCCTGCAGATGGAATAAGTAACAGTTGTAGAAACAATGGAGAAACTCCAAAGGCACAGTAACATGCTCAAGGAAAAGAATCCAAATTGAGGGAAACACAAAGAATGCAACAGCTGAAAGAAGATTTTTTTTCTACAAAATTTTGTGTGCTACACTCTATCAAATATGTGAAGTCTGGTAAAGAGCTTACGTTCTGTCTTGCACCTTTTAACTTCATATTTTAAATGTTTTGTGGAAAACAACCTTCATTTCCAAATCACCCGTTTGCTCTCATGTTTTCAGGAATGTTTAATAAATCTGTCACCAAAACTGTGAGAATACTTTACATGTAAGCACCATGCTGGCAGGGGTGTGTCTTTCTTGTATATGGTCATTGCTCAGCTACAGAGGATCCTCACTCATGAGTGGGACTCCCACAGACTATTGCAATATAAGCAACCAAAACCATTAGCACTGATTTTTCAATATCAAAGTATTTTAACAGACATACCATGAAGTCCTTCTACTTGCATCAATATATAGTTCTACTCTGGTTTTGGAGTTAATAATAACCAAAAGTGCACGATGGCAATCAAGTATGCTGACCCTCTACTCAAGGAAACTAAGAAAAAAATATTTTCTTTCTGCATTTAAAGTTTAATACCTCTGCAGCAACTTTTCTATGTGTACCCTACAGAGGATATACAGTCTAACAAAATCTTACTGCAAAACTCAGAGTATGTGTTGACTATTTGTTGGAAGTATATGTATTCTTTATGACTGCTGGTCAACCGAGATTTCATGGGCATAGCCTGTTTATACTTTAATATCTTATTTCCTAAAAAAAGAAACCCACCGAAACCAAACACAAAAGAAAAGTCTACCGAAAAAAGCAGACCAAAACCCTATTTCTGCTGCGTTTATCAAAACCAGGATGAATGTGGCAAACACACCCATCCCCACTGATGAATACATAAGACACCTTGAAATGAAAAATTTCCATTTCAGTAAAAACACTGCTCTGTAATGGACTGAACTTTCACCAGAGAGCTGCTCAGTGACTGCAGTTACTGCCTCATCACAGAGTCCTGGCCTGAAACATGGTAACACAGTATTTACTGATTACTCTCTCTATTCATGGAGAGAGAAAGGCCTGGAAGACAGACATCATGGGGAAAACAGCACTAGGAAGAACATCTCCTATCCCAAGCTGACTGCTAAGCAGCCAACACCACTTTCACTGCAGCACTTGCCCTTCAGCACAGGCAGGGCTTTCCTCAGTGTCGTGGCAGCCCCACAATGCCACTGCCTTCTCAGAAGGGCTGGCAGCCTGCAGGGAAACTCTGGTAAAATATGATTCCTGACAAGAAAATGAGAGTGCTGATGGTTCTCCATAGGTAGAAGTTCCTGGGGTCTTCCACTCATATCAAGAATGTGGTGGGTTTTGTTATTCAGAAACTTTTGCTGCTCATCTTATGGCTACAAAAAGGTGTTGACCAACTATGGGTTACTGCATCTTCAGTAAAATCACCATTACACAAGAGGTCTTCAATGGAGGGTAGAGGATACTGAAAGGTTATATAGTCTGAATTCAAGACAATGGCATAGCCAAGTGCAACACAAACTGATAAGGTTATGGCATTGTCATCTCAGGAGCACAATGAAGGAGTAGGAGGGTTTGGGGGTTGTTTTGTGGTTTTCTGGTTTGTTTGTCTGTTTTTTTAAACAAAACCAAACTCCTGATCTGTTGACGTACACATTAACCCTCACAGACCAACCACATTCACTGCATGTCAAAAATATTTTCTACTGGAACCTTATTCACCCCACTGTAAATTTACAGTGCCTTATTGTAACTTAATGTTTGAAATCTGTTCTTCAAACAAACAAACAGTTTTAATCGTGTGTACACAATCCTGCTGTAAAGGTAAGCAATTCCAAAGTGAAACTGCAACAAGAGAGATCCTGAGAGAGAATTCTCCAAGCGGATGCCAAGTCTGGAAATGTCTCAGTCAGCCCCTAGGAAGGATGTTATTTCACAGCAGCCATTCCTGACAGCACAGCAAAACAAGAAGGAAGCCCTCTGCTACTTCCTCTGAGAGCCCCCACCCCAGCTATGAATTCAGCATTGTGACACCTGCCCACACTGTAAGAAAGGCAGACATGAAGGTCTCAGCCAAAACCAGAATGCACTTTTTCTCCTGCATGTGCAATGACTGGTTTATGGCAGCATTAAATATTAAATTTTAATAACTACTGTACGAAACCACAAATGAAAAAAAAAAAGGATATATTTGGGGGAATATATAAACACATCCTTTCCCCAAATTTATTCACCTGGAAAGAAGCAAGGTGATTTATTTGCTTGCACCACCTAGTGGGGTTTAGTTTAATCTCCCAAAACATTCAGAGGTCAGTCGTGTTCCCACTTCATGACATTGGTGACAGACCTCATTTTCTCACAACATACCGCTTCAAGCCTCCACGACCCACTAACAGCACTACACTTCTAAGTTTCCACAAATCTATAAAAACACAGCAGAGAAAATCCTAGAAAACAATACCTACTTTGCTTGTATTGAGTTCTGCAGGAACTTAACAGAGATGTCACAGAAAACCGCTTCGCAGTGTCATGTTTATGAGTTTCTAATTTGAAGTACACATCAACAGCACCTTGTCAGAGCACACCATACATAATCTCCAGAGTCTGAACAGATTGTTAGGTGATAACAAGGCCACACACTGAGTTTTGGAAGATTTCTACAGCGCTTTTGAATCAATCCTCTGGCAGAGGCAGGCAGGCAGCGCAGAGATTTCTGTCTGCAGGAGGGATCGTCAGGGAGCAGCAACCACGTGTGACAGAGTCCAGCTGCAGCAGGAAGAAGCACCTCCACTGCCTCTGTCATGGTCCCAGGGTGTTCTGCCCCAGTTTGTGCTCACAAGTTGGCTGCTTTATCCTGCACTGCCCTGGCACAGAATTTTACTATGTGAAAAGTTCATCAGGTCAAACCCCAACCACATAATAGACAAGAACTCACTGAAAATTACATTTAAAGCTTGTATTTAAACACTAAACTGATCTTATTCAGAATACATTCTTCTCATAGTTGCTCCTAAGGAAGAATTCACATGTTGTAGTAAGAAGTGTTGCATTTGATCTGGAGCAGAAGTTATGCTATAGAGGCAGTACAGAATGTCTTTAGATGAGGCAATTAGACAAGAGAACAGTGCCAAAGTGCTTCTACATCTTCCACAGGAAGTTCTCAGAGAAGGGACCCTAAGCATTTACAGAATTTCACAGCACCTTTCTTTTTCAACATTATCAGTCTCAGTTCTCACTTCAATACAGACACATATTTGTAACTCATACAATAAATGCTATGCCCACTTGACAATAAGGAACTCATCACAAATGTCTCCTCTGGATGCACGGGAAGACTTTGGGGAATGATGCAAGACTTTTTATCCTTCCATAATTTTTCACATGAGAGGAAAACATTTTCATTTCATAGTGGTTTATAAAATAAATCTGTTTATTCAGAAACAATGCCTTTTTTTTTCCAAAAGAAACAGATGCAAGCAACAACTGCACTGACATGCAGGCACAGCCCCAGGCTATGGCACTGTCTAGGACAGTTAAGTACCATCTATACAATAAAATCATATTCTAACAATATGAGAGGATAACTGGACTACAACCAAACACACAACACAGCTGTTTGAAGAGAAGGCAAGAAGTGAGTCAAACTGTATTCTAAAGAAAGGATAAAGTGTTTGTTGTTTCCCTCTTTGTATTTTGAAACTTTTAGATTGTTTCAATCTTCATACAGAGTACTTTTTCAGGATAGAACATTAAAGTGATTTTATCACAGTTTTCTTATTTGCTCAAGGTTCCAACATGGACCATTTTGTTCTAGGAGGACTAAGATCAAATTTAAGACTTAATAGCTGCATAGGAAGTAGGAAAGAAAAGATGCTTGCAATTTTATTCCACGTACACTTGGCGCTCACCCACATAAAATGTGATTCTAAAACTATGAAGCAATATATGGGCAAAACATTAGACTTCCTACCCCATCTCAGAGCACTGCAGAATGCTGACTCCATTCAAAAAGACAAAAAAAGGTATCAAAGCTCAGCCTTTAAATCAACCACTGGTATCAACATATAGGTTCAGGCACAAAGGCACTGACTGTACGTGTTATTTTATGTATGTTATGAACGGCCAACTCAGGCCCCTAAACTGACCAACGCTGCTCTTTAGTGGAATTCTGATGTCCAACAATTTCCAAGCTGCCTTTGGCACTCCCATTTGGAAGGGCAGTGCTGTGTGGGCAGCTGATCCAACGAACCATCCCAAGAGGAACTCGCGCTATTCCCACCGTGGGACCACATCTACCAGCCAGACTTCTGGTCATGGTTAAACCACCAAGGACATTTTCAAAGCCCTCTCTACTGCACAGGATAAGACAGCAGTTACTCAGAAAACCATTTGCAGACAAAAAAAAAAAGGTAAGAAAAAACCCCAACAAATAACTACTCATAAAACTTTCCATCGTTTTTAACCAAATTTACAAAAGTACCTCTTAAATAGGGTCTAATGTGGGCTAAACACTAAAACTGCTTTATTAACAGTGTTCCTCATATTTAAAGACAAACTGCTGCTTATCAGGGATTTCTAAGATAAAAGCTGAATAGTAATCATATTTGCCTTAAGATTTCATTTTTATTTTTTAATGCTTTATGAAATGGCCCTCATATTTTCTGTTCCATTTCTCCTCTTTTTCTCAGCTACTTTCTAAAGCACTGCTGGTTGCTATGGTAACTTTGGCTTTTTTCCCCTCACTGTTCATGCAGGTTTTCATCAAACCCAATGACTTTTTTTAATCTTATCTACTCTATAACAATAGTTCTTTGACTAAGGTGCTGTATGCTGTACTAGATGAGAAACCTGGTATTTTACAGTAGCAACTGAAAAAATGGTAAGTTTTGTTAAATTCTGAGAATGAGCAAATAAAGTGAGGGGTTTTTTAGGGGGTTGGTTTGTTTTTTAAATGTCTGAGTACATTTCTTTCTTTTAATATGTATATTATTCAGGTAAAATATTTTAATTGACACACCAGTAAATATAAGATAGAGCAATTTTAAAACAGTAACACTTAAGGAACAGAAGATCTCATGTGGAAACTTTCTTTGGAAAGAAAAGGAATTGCTGCTGTTTCCCACAGACTCAGCAGGACACAACTAAACTAAATGAGAACCATGATATTTACTGCACTACCACTGCAGATTACAATCAGTCCAGATCTCCCTGTCACAGAACAAAAATACTTCTGGTCACTTGGATAAAATATTTGTGAAGATTAGCACGCAGCCTGTTGATCTATAACCCACAGGAAATATATGCAATGATAGATGAAATATATGCAAAGGCTTGAGCCACTTCCAAAGACTCTTCACTGAGATTCTATTTTAAATTTATTTTCCCAATAATATTTAAGTTTAGGGCTAAATTTTTCAATATAGATTTGGTCTTAAAGTTTTGCTTTCCCCTGTATCAATGCAGAGGAGATGCATTCTTGATATTTTCTACAGGACAAGGTTATCTTTTTCTGTTCCAAGTAGGAAGAACCTCTCAGGAGTACTTACCATCCCACAAAAAGTAACACACACACAGCAATTCAACCAGACTGAGCTGATTAAACAACACAAAATTATTTCAACGTACGAGACTGAACATTAAAAAAAAATAAATAAATCCACACCAAGCTATTAGCAACAAACAGATTAACTACTGCACTCACTAAATGAGGTCCAAAATAATTTACTCCAATATAATTACTCCAACTGGACTAAAGTTTTACTCCAATATAATTACCTGAACCTGGACCCTGGACTTTGTAATATCTGCAGGCAAGGCTGTGCTGGAGACAGTTTGGTCCAGGTCAGCAGAGAAGGTTATTGAAATTGGAAGGAGTTACTGTTTTAATGCTGTCATTCTTTCAAGTGATATTAAAAATACAGGTAAAAAAGGAAAAGGCTTTACAAACGAAGAAAATGACTATTTCATAGAATTCAAGCCCGAGAATGATTTTGTATTTACTTTCTGTGGAGAGGGGTTAGGTTCAATATTCATTTGCCTCAACAATAATAACTCACCTTTTTGTCTTTTATTATGGTTATGGAAATTTTCCATAATTTCAGGGTTTATAATCAGAAATACATAATGTTTTTTGACTTGAGTAGGTGACTAACATGTATATTGCTGTTATTTCTGATTGTACTGACTTCCTGATTCCCTCCTCTCCTATTAACTTTGTTTTCAATTCAGTTTGTAAAGAAGAATACCTAAAAATCACTCTTCTATTTTACAACGACAAATGAGAATAAATAATCTACAATTTGCCTCACTTCATTTCAGCAATTTTCTTTCTTTTCAAATTCCTGGTGAAGTTAGCTTCATTATATAATTATTCTTTTGTACAATTCTGATTACCTTTAGCAAAATAATCTGATTCCAAATGAGCACAGTAGGCATAAAATGCATTAATACATTAATCACTCCCTGTTGCAATTTACACTACACTAGTTTTCCTGAGACTTCAGTTTGTTACCACGTGCAGGATGCATATTCATTTGGCACATTAAAGATGGGGGGATTTCCACAGTAGGTGGGATTTCCTTTCTAATGATATCTGTATCTGCCACAACCTGCACAGTTTTCTCTTATGCTCACAGCAAGATACAGGCAACAGTCACACAGTGATTAGGTCTCTTCCATAGCTGCATTTTAGGATATAATTATCAATATGTAAAATAAGCTTCCCCTCCCCCTGCTTTTTCTTTCCAGTCTCAATGTATCTTGCAAAGGACTTCATTTTCCATCCAGAGAAAGCAGAAAGAAACAATTACTTGGGATATCTAAAAACTCAGCTAAGTACCTCAACCTCCTGGGTGATGTACTACTATAAATAAATTCCATATCACTCTACTAATCACTATTATTCTAAGGCATCTCTTGCATCTGTTATTATCATCCATAAAACTCACATATGTGTACACAAAATTCAACACAGTGATAATGATAATATTTTAAGAACTGCACTGTAATTTTAAATGTATTATATTTACTATCAGCTGAATTTAAGAACAGTCAAAATTAGGCACAGACTTGCCAACTGACTCATGTATAATCTCCCATAGTATTAAAGAAATAATTATGTTTGCACAGAACCTCAACAGTGTAATATAACAAGAATTTTGTGACCAGAATGGAATCCCTCTGTCTGCAGGATATGTACACCACCCCGTTTTCCTTTCTCCCACACTCCACCACCAAACTGGAAGTATGTCCCTCTCTGTGACCTTTCTACAGCTTCCAGTGTTGCTGGAATGGGAATGGCAACTGGGGAAGCTGTTTTCATGGTGCTTCTTAGATGTTTACTCTTTAGTAACTGAACAAACAAACACACATCACATAAATACAATTATTACTATAATACCTTTAGAGTGACATTGATGTAAACCATCTTTGAATCTATGGCATGAAAAGTCTTCCTGCCACAGCTAGCCTAATACTTTCTCCTGTCCTTCCTAAATTACCTTATAAACCCACAGATTAATAATAAGCAGTCTAATATTTTTCAGAAGTGCCATTAGATTCGCAAACCATGTAGGAGTATTCTGATTTAAGGACAATTTTCCACCTAACCACACTTTTTGCGTGCACACACAGTTTCCAGTTTTAAAACATTACAGCAGAGTGCAGATTTATCCATTTTACAGATATGCCATATATTTTTATGGAGACATTTGTAAAAGCTCCTAAGCATCTAATAAGATAGAAGTCAGCTCAGAATATTTTGTAATAAAGTACCTCTTAGTAAAAACTATATCAGAGGGAAACCACACACAAAGGAAAAAGGAACTAGGGCAGTCTATTTGACAGCTGAGGAAGAAACAGAGGTTATGTCCTCTATGGCTGAGATTTAGAGCAGTTTCACTTAGTGGCTGTTCTGCTCCAATTCCCCAGTTAAAATTTAGACCTACAGCAAGAAGTCTTCATTCCTATTTTATTCTAGCAGGAAGTCATGGTTCAGACTCTTAAGTAACCAACAGAAAAAAAAAATACTAGCCAGTGGGGAACTATGAAGCTTAAATATTGTTACAGTTAAATTGAGATAAACCTTACAGGGTTCACTCTATTCTCACAAACCAAAATGAGTTATAAATTGCTAACTATTTAGAGGTGTAACTTTTGTCCTATTATCAAATAGAAAATATACTACTGAAATTTTAGAGCAGCTGAAGCATGTCTATGGCAACATGTCTCACTTGCAGGTAACACAGGACCAGAAATCATCCAGGAATACGAGTAACCCTTTGTGACTTATATCTCACTCAAATTATTTAATACAACTATAATTTTATATGCACCTGTCAAATTCAAATAGCTACTGTAGAACCAGAGGAAAAACATACTCTTATCTACTCCTTTCATGCAGTTTACACTTAGCTAATCTTTCCAACTGCATAGAAAATCCAACCATTCCTACCCTTCAGAGCGCTGTGCTGCTCAGGAGGAAATTCAGATGGACAATCTGCAAGCCAGATTTGTCCCTAGTTTTGGAAAGCTGCTGCCAGCAGAACAGTCGCCCCAGACTGCAGTTCCAGGAAGGCAGCCATGGGGAAAACATATTGGCAGCAAGCAGCCCCAGCCCTCCTGTCCCTCTTGGAGCCCATATGGGGTCTGTGCAAGCTGGAAAGCAAAGTGGGCTGTTCAGCAGGACACCCTCAGCCATGCGGGCTGGCACAGATTAACTCTGCCCCCTCTGCCACACAGTGCCCTCAGTGAGGGCTCAAGGACCATCTGCTCTCTGGTTGCAGGTAATCCCCTCCCAGGGAGGGCAGCAGACCTGTCAGAAACAGGCCCCCAGAGTACCCAGGACCAGCTCGCTGTGGGGCCGGGACAGGGCCGACACATTCCAGTGGCCTCCTCTGACAGCCAGTTTGGCTTTTCTAAGCAGAATAAATGAACCCAACTTTGCCTTAAGAACATGCCATGTCTCAGGACAGTAAAAACACTTTCAGTAATGGTTAATTGAACTTGATGAGGGTACTCAGATTCCTCATGTTAAGTGTGAATTCAAACATTTTCTCCTGGAGAAGAGGAGGCTCAGGGGAGATCTCATCGCTCTCTACAACTCCCTGACAGGAGGGTGTAGCCAGGTGGGAGTCGGGCTCTGCTCCCAGGAACCAGCAGTAGGACAAGAGGGCTCGGTCTAAAGCTGTGCCAGGGGAGGTTTAGGTTGGATATCAGGAAGAAATTCTTTCCAGAGAGAGTGCTCAGCCATTGGAATGGGCTGCCCAGGGAGGGGGTGGAATCACCGTCCCTGGAGGTGTTTGAGGTGAGACTGGATGTGGCATCAGTGCCATGGGCTGGGAAGCACGATGGGGTTGGAGCAAGGGTTGGACTTGATGATCTCAGAGGTCTTTTCCAACTTGGTTGATTCTGTGATTCTATGTTTTGCAGAGTAAGTACAGGAGGTAACCCACTCCTACACAGTACCCTTGCACGCATTTGGAAGCTGCACGAATCCAAGTGTCTGTCATTTCTCATTCCTTGCTGAAAAACCAATAATGTAATGAACATTTTTTAAAATATTGAGATAAGAAATATAAAAAGAGTGAAAATACACCATCAATTTAAAGATTATCATCTGTTGAAGATTATTCTGAAAGATTAGCAGTGTTTTCCCTTATCCTTCAATCAGTGTCTAAAATTGTACCAATACACTGTCAGTATTATTCCGTCTCTTCCTCTGCATCTGGTCCCTCCAGCATTGACTTTTTTGTACGTTTTAACATAGCAATTACACAGAGAATTACACAGAAAATACCACTGTAAAATTAAGAATCCAGCAACAGAAAGCAGGGGAAAGGTGCATCATTTTTAATTGTTTCAGGTTCTGATAAACCACTCCCTTAGTAGTGGAATAAATCACTTCAGCTACACTTCAGGAACTTTTTTTTTTAACATAATTCAAGGAATTAATGCTAAAGCAACTCTGAATACCAATACTCAACATTTATTCTTTCCTTCCCCACAGCAAAGGAGATTCTAGCCTCCACTGTGGTCTTGCCTTCTCTTGGGAACTACTGTATCGAACTATTCACATCTCAGCTCTTGGCAGGGATGGGAAGAAGACACGCTCTCCCTCTCCAAATTTGCTTCTAAATCCTCATTCCTGCCCATCATCAAAATGCTGTTCAAGTAATGCTGTGCTTTCACTATTGTGTATAGTATGCACAAAGCAAAAAGGGAATTCCCTTAATCATCTGAAGGTTTCATTTTTGGAAGTCCAATTATTTGAACCATTCCTGCATCCATAAGAAACATAAATACATTAAAAACATAAACTGGTGCTACATTACAGAGCATGAACACACCTCTACACTCACACACGCAGTAGCAACTTCCAGTTCACTTTGTAAAAGAGAAATCTTGCCTGTCTTTCTATTCCAAATTACATCTGACCTCTAGGCAGATGAGTAAGAGGGTTTCCACCTTTATAGTTCTCTTTCAGCATCATGTAGAGTTGTGGTCAATTTAGTGTTGCTTTCTGAACGGGCACAACAGAGCTGGGCTGTGACCACTCTGGGAAAGCTGCACATCCACAGCTGCAATTATATTCCCTTTCAGCCCCAGGAATCTCCAAACAGTAAACTGGAGCCAACTGAATTAAAGTTACTAGGATTCAAAAGACACTACAACATGTCTAACCCAAGAACAGCTCCAGCTCCCTTTTGTATCCTGCTTTCATCTTTTTTTTTTATTTTTTCCACTTCAAGGGATACAAAACACTGTTGTACTCCATTACTTTTTGTTTGTTATTTACCAATACCAACCCATCATGCAACCAGAATTCTGCCTGCAAAAATGTTGAATAAATCCCATTTTGCACTAAATTCTTTGTTTACAGAATTACTATATTTTCCTCAAAGATCAATCTTATCACACAGGTAATATTTTGCTGTCCTACAAATTTTATAAAATAATCTTAGCAGTAGCTTGGGCACTTTGGTAGACATATTCAGCATCTGTTCTTTCCCCTCCCACAGTTTCTATAGATTTCTGATACTCTTGACCAAACACATGAAACAATCTCATTTTGTAAAGTAATATTAAACAGTGTTCAGCAAGCCATCTGTAAATCCAGTGCTTTATGTGATCAGAATTGCCTTTTGTAATCACCTTGAGTTTTCTTTCCAACCTGTGATGCAATTGTGAGTTTCTCGCTCCCCTGATACCAGAAATTCACCCTGGTCTATTCAAAGAGCTAACTGCATTAAAAAGAGATCCTTGGCAATAATGCAATGCCTTTTTTTTTTTTTTTTGAGTTCAGCTCTTCTTTCACAATCTACATTTCACTTCTGGGACCCTCAGTATGCCCACTGGGCAGTGTAACTTCTCCAAGTGTAGCAGAGCCTTGAGAAATAAGCAGTGCAGGGAAAACATCTCACTGTCATCCAGTCCATCACACAGCTTTATGAAAACCAACAAGAAGGCTTCAAGGACTTGTATTTAAGTAATAAACTTAACAGCTCTACTCTAAGAGCTTTGGTTCACCAAACATCTGACTTAAGAAAAGTCTCTCCTATTAGGAGGGTTGGAAGATGCAGACAGAGATCATTTTATGGTCTTTAAGCCATCATTATATAAATATGTTGTGAAGGCAGACTGCCCCTTTCTCTCCAACAGCTTTGGGCAAGACACAAATTTTCAGTGGCAGACCATCCAGAAGGTTATCTATCCCTCAGGCACTCAAAAAAAAAATCAAGTGTAAGCTTTTTTACAACAGAGAAAGACTAAGAGCATTTTCACATGGCTTAATACCATATAAAACAAAGAGCAGTGATGTTGCTTGAGCCTCAGAGACTTCATAGTTACATGCCCAGTTTAATTTCTGGGACATAAGGAATGTTAATGTGTGCTTGGCCACTAAATTCCAAAGATTAAGAGTCCCATAATCACTGCTTCCAGATGCCTGTTTGCTCTTTGCCCCCATTTTTTTCTGGTTCCTAGAAATCACACAGAAGTGTATCCTAACAAGAAGTGTATCCTAACAAACATCAACAGCCGTTCTGGTACTTCTGACAGGAAGTAAATAAGAGTAACAGAGTTTTACTGAAATTCTCATGTTACCTCAGAGTGCTGAAAACATGCCAAAATTACACAAAAATATTTCCTGGTCAGATTTTAGGCCAAATCCTACAGCTGCTTGCACGGTCTCCTTCAGCAGAAACATCAGCTACAGAAGTACCTTAGGAACAGATATTAATTTATATTTAGCACCTGGGCAGCAAAGCAAGAAAATCTAGCCAGGACCTCCATATAAATAGCACTAGAAAGACTAACAAGCACTTTCAGGAGACTGCAATTATAAAGCAGCCCACTCAACTGCAAAAATAATAGCAGGTAAAGATCACACAGAAGAGGTGAAGATGAAATAATAAAATAAAGATGCTACGTAGGAAAGGTGAAAAAAGGAGTGGAAAAAGGAGGGAAAGGGGAGAAAAATGACCTTGACTGGACATTCTGTGATTAATGGATATTTTCAAGTTATCTCAGTGATTTAAAATCTACTGGATATACTTAAGACTTCCCATTAAATCTGCCATGCAACCATTTTAGACATTACCTGTCCACTGCCAGTCCACTGGCATATCTAAGTCACTTATGAAGAACATGTAGCTTCTGCACCTGATTAAAAGCTAAAGTTAATAAAAATATTGCCACTGATTTGCATGTGCTTCACACTACCTCTACAGACCAAGAGGTTTCTTTGCTGTCAAAGTCTATTAAAATTGTATGTATGAATAACTATATATAGGTTCAGCAAAGTAGCCTAGTACTGAAATGACAGAAGCACAGTCTGGTACTAATAGTTGAAGGTTTCTCGTAGAAGAAATGCAAGATGCCACATAAAACAAAAATGTGAGGGAAGGGGTGAAAAACCATCAGACCAAAGGGAACCTGACTCAAGAGCTACAGTTTTGAAACAAAACTTTTTTTTTTCTGGCACAAAGCATGGTCAAAGAAATACTTTCAAAGGAATAAATAATATATTGTTCAAAGCTGCTTTTTGAAATATCTTGCTAAATAGGGGCTATAATTACCAAGCATAACACTTCAGTGTACTTAAAGTCTCCCCAACACGATTTATACCTGCAGTTTCTTTTGATATTGTCATTCATCCTTATTTATTTTATACAGATGTTATACTAGTGAGACTGTACCCTCCTATATAATTATTCCTTCTATACCCTTCATATTCATTTTAGTTGCACTACCTTGAAAAGATCTTTTACACTTATAGCTATAGGGGTGTAGGTAGATGTGGATATGTACACATTGAACTATCTTTAGGCAAGAAATGAAACTCCAAATATATTTTAAAAATACTTTAGGAAATATACCAATAATATTTAAGAGTAAGTATTAGTCCACTCATCTTTAATTACTTTCAGGTTATCAAAACACAAATGGATCACAAAATCCACACTTACCATTAAAACAGAATAAATATGTAAGACATCAGAGGAAAATACAGTGCCTGTGTAACTGATTGGTGTGCTTCATGTAATAAATTATGAAACCCATCCAAAATGTTTGTGGAAGAACAATGCTACCTGGAATTAACAGCTTCTTAACCTCCCTGGCAATTCAATGGGGGTCTGATAACTTTTAAGTTCTTTTTCACTTTTTACATTATTCTGAAACTGAAACACAGTTACATCTCCATGAGGTTGCTGACCAGCTGGAAAAGTGGGAAATTAGATAAACCCCTGCTGTTACCCCCTCAAATTCACACCAAGCAACAAGTGAGCCCAACTCCTCCTTTCCGTGCCTGGCTGATTTCAGCTGGGTC
>NW_020884899.1:2582238-2600917 GCF_003945725.1 Corapipo altera | reverse complement strand
AAAAAAAAAATAGACTGAGAGAACATTAGCTAGTAACACACAGTAAATGAACCAATTACTCATCATTATGCTGTTACACAAGCATCCCTCCTAACACAAGTGGCCAATTTATTTATTTTTAGGAAAACAATCACTACCACTAGTATCACAATTCTTCATAAGAGAAGTATTAAATACAAAGCCTAATTCTCAAAAGCAATGAAACGAGGATGGGTTTATATGATGCTGTCTTTAATTCACTTCTTAGTACCCCCAAGGGAAATATTCATCCCAATTTTTTACCAGCACTTTCTGCTGATACAGATTTTTTCCTCGCAACAAGAACTGAAAAGGAGAGTGTTCCAACTGGCTGTAGAGTTACAGTCCAAGTTTAAGCGACACACTCCTAATTTATTACATATTCTAAACTCTGCAAGGCTCCTTCTCCAAAGATGAAGGTTGTCTTCTACTCCTTAACATGGACTCTTTGCACTTGCATGGAGATGCAGACAAAACATAACCAGTTGAAGCCCCAGAACCCCTAGACTGCCTGATTTTCTGCTAAAATTGGCAGCTACAGACCCAGTCAGGACTGAGGCAGCTGCAGAACAAGCCCTTTGAAGTGAACATAGCTTAGACTGAAATCACTGCAAAGAAAGGAAACAGCAGAGGAACCTTCTCTTTATTTTTTAAAAGCTTTTACTCGCAAATATTCACCTACCACTACGTGGATAGAAAGAAAGCCTCTTCCCCTGGTTAATTAGTAGTTGTTCTTTGTAAGAGTCTCAGCCCAAGCCAGAGGGAACTTCAAAGGCCTCTCTCCTCAAACATCCCGGCGTGTGCCCAACACGGAGCTGCCAGTTGTGATCTGGTGGCACAGCTACAGCTCCCGCTGGGCTTGGGAGTGGATCTGTGTTACCAAGTAATTGCTAAGCAATCGTGTAACAAAAGAACAAACTTCTATTGAGAAGATTTGGCAAAGTCACAGCAGTGGGCAAGATGAGAACACGAACAGTCTGCCGGCAGTACAACCCCGATATGTGTTCGTGCCTCACATGACAGCACCTTCCTTCATCTCCTTTTGTCTGGTTGGTTTTTAATGCCCTTATCTGCATACATGACACCTGCAGCTTTAAAACAAACAAATCAGATCTAACACAGACTACTTCAGACTGTGTCAGAACTCAGTCTGGAGTTCATTTTCTGGTCGTGCTCGTAACACAAATATTCTGCAGCATTCTACTGCCACCAGTATGTAAAAGGAAAAGAGAAAAGGTATCAAGCTAATATTGTGTGAAGAATAAAACACAGAGGACATGATTCATAAAGGAATGAAGTCTGGAGACCATACCAAATACTAAACAAATAAAATGTGCACACTCAGTAACCAATGTAACACATTATATTCGTGATCTATCAGATACTTCTTGGGAAATACTTCTTGGAAACCTTTAAGGGCCCAAGTTCAATTCTACATGAGTTTTTTCTTCTTCATGAAGGCTTTTAAAACAATGCTGAGCGTGAACAAGTCATAACTAATTTGGAAGGATTATTTCATTTGTAATAAGACTGATTTAGTTCTCTCCCAGTGATACCAAGAAGAATAAACCAGGATGTGCTAGCCCCATCTTTCCCCAGTTTTTTTACATTAGAGTGTCAACAGCCATTGCACTCCCAAAAGGCACAGAATGGTTGAGAAGGTTAAGAATATGTACTCACACTCTTTCATTCTGGAGTCATTCTTACATTAATTTGGGACAATCTATTCAAAAATCACATAACTTGTGTTCTGCCTTCTCAACACCCTCAGAAAGAGATGTTTATAACATTCTTTAGCCAAAACCAGAGTAACTAGTTCTTGTATATCAGACCCTCCAAAAATGCATTTTTAAAAAGTATTAATATTTTTAATTAATGAATTCACTTTGAGCTGTAATTCCTAAATTTTTTGTAGCTAAACAGAGCCGTCACACCAATGCACTGACCTCAGAATTCTGTTTAAGGAATTCATTAAGCACTCCACATCACTACCTATAAAGCTGTACTACAACTTTGCAGCACTTTTACAAACTCCATACTTTCTCCTCCATTAAAAACATATTGCCTATAAACTCTTTCAAAGTGGTAACAACAAACCAAGAACTGAAGCACTTTTTTGGAAAATTGAATCTGAATATAGTTCAGTGAATAAGTTGCACTACAAGACCACTTAAAAATGGTCCCACACATTCCTAACATAAGGCAGTATTCCATGAGCTGCTATTGTGTGCTTCAGTTCCCAGGTGTACACATTCCCAAAGACTCTCTCAAGCTACAGGAGAACTATTCAGATATTAAACCAGCACGTCCCTCTATCCCTTCCAATTTCAGCAACTTAACTGAAGTGGAATTGCCATGATAATGTAAAACAGCTTTCATTAAATATCAGAACACTTCACAAGGATAATATTCCTCTCTGTGCTGAGTGCCAACACTGCTTCCACGTGTCCAATCCAGTAGTGTCAGACACCCAAAAAACCCTCATCTACTGACACCAAACTAACACAAAAATAAAAGCTGAAACTCCCAACCAATTTCCTGCCTCAGAACATTAAAGTCCTCCAAAATCTATTTCTCCATTTAATCACCCACAAATTAGAAACCCACATAGGCAAGTTTTCATCATGATTTTTATTAGCAAAATGTCTGTTACTTGCCAAAAGATTTTTTTATTCTTCGGTGAAAAAACAAATTTAATGTCACCAGACAGTGTTCTATGCTAAGGAGTCACAAAATGAAAGACATGTATGCTATGTACTAATGCATGTGATCCAGATAAAAATACAGCCTGAAAATAAAATAAGAAATGCACTAAACCTTGTAGGGTGTTTATAACTGTGAGGATTGGAGTTACTGGTACCTTTAAAATAAATAAAACTGCTATCCCCTAGCTTGTTTATTTGAGCAACAGTAAACAAGGTAGACAATGATTTACATAAATTTATGTGTTGAGGAGTATTTCATCCCTCATATAGCACATTAGTTCAGTCCTTTGTTTTCCCCCTCCTACAGGGCAGTATGATGAAACATAAAAGATGCAACAGAAATGGAAGTACAATGCTATATAAACTCTAAAGAACAAGCACATCTTCCTTTGCATGTTCCCAATAGGTGGCAACAGAATCCCAAAAATACAAAGAAGTTTATACTTCTTTATTCATCCACAAAGCAGCAGCAGCCCTGTTACAACTCCTATCAATGAACTTGCACCAGAAATTTTAATCGAACAGATCACTGCATCTCAGCAACAGAAATTCCCAGGACAGTAGAATGTCAAAAGCCAGAGAACTCACAGAACAGAAACAAAACATTTATTAAAAAGCTAGTTGTTAGCAAACAACTAATCGATGGCTTATACTCAGAGTTTATCTGAGGGAGTAAACTATCACAAGCAGGAATTTACAGGAACAAAATGCTACTGAGCACTGAAGAAGAAACGTTAAGGCAGAAAGAAAATTCTAGACTAATTCTCCTGTTGTTGACATCCACACCTTGGTCTTCAGCAGCATTTATTTACAAGCCTGAATAAAGGGGCAGGCACTTTTAAGCAAAGTTTTCAGCTGACAAGCCCCAACTTTCTCCCAGCAGGAGGTCCATGTCATAGAGTCATAGAATCAGCCTGGTTGGAAGGGACCTCTGAGATCATCAAGTCCAACCCTTGATCCAACCCCGCTGTGGTTCCCAGCCCATGGCACTGATGCCACATCCAGTCTGTCCTTAAACACCTCCAGGGATGGAGAATCCACCACTTCCCTGGGCAGCCCATTCCAATGGCTGATCACCCTCTCTGCAAAGAAATTCTTTCTAATATCCAACCTAAACCTCCCCTGGCACAGCTTCAGACCCAGCCCTCTTGTCTTGCAGATCATTGCCTGGGAAAAGAGACCAACCCCCACCTGGCTCCCCCCTCCTGTCAGGGAGTTGCAGAGAGTGAGGAGGTCTCCCCTGAGCCTCCTCTTCTCCAGGTTGAACAGCCCCAGCTCCCTCAGCCTCTCCTCACAGCACTTGTGCTCCAGTCCCTTCCCCAGCCTTGTTGCTCTTCTCTGGACCTGCTCCAGGACCTCAATGTCCTTCCTAAACTGAGGGGCCCAGAGCTGGACACAGCACTCCAGAGGTGGCCTCACCAGTGCTGAGTCCAGGGGCAGAATCACTTCCTTGGACCTGTTGGCCACACTGTTCCTGATCCAGGCCAGGATTCATTGGCCTTCTTGGTCACCTGGGCACACTCTGGCTCCTGTTCAGCTTCTTGTCACTCCCTGATTCTTTGTAAGAAACCACAGGAAACCAGAGTTCTTTTTCCTCGACAGTTACACAACTGTTTTGGTTTTGTGGCACGGAGCTGTACAAATCAAGCTTAAACAATGACTACTTACTTGCTTTCAAAAGCAGCTGAGTCCCGGTCCAGAGCAACTGTCTCTGTGGTGATCTCCACCTTGCGCACGCTGCCAAAGAAATCGGTGATCAGAACATTCTGAGGGTCCCGCTGGAAGAGATCGGTTCGATGCCCAGGGGTGGAAACACACAGACTTTTTGGACAGACCTGAAACTGGAAACCGAGAGGGACAATCACATCCTGTCCCCCACTCATCAACAGTCTCTACACACACCTTCCAAAACGAAATTGCTATAAAAAGAAAGATAAACAACACACAAAACTTGCACTGACTTCAGTAAAAGCTCCGTAACTGAAAAAGGTGGTTGAAGAAAAACATTTAAAGGCATAAACATCTTGATTATGCAATTCAGAAAACCTTTATCCTCACAATAATTGAGTTTAGAAATGCTTCTGTGAAAACCAACCATCAATTACATCTAACTGATAAAGGCACGAATATATTTCTGAATACAGACGCAGCAATGCTTCTATAACCTTCCTGAAGTCACAAGTGGGCATAAATTCTTCATATTTACCAAGGGGAGGCATGCAAGATTAAACAAACTTTGGTAAGTAGCTATGTTAAAGGCTTCATAAAGAAGCAAGAATTTACATTTTGATCGGAAAAAACCCCATCGGTTTTGTTTCTAATTTTCAGCTCACAAATTAGTGCAGAATAAGGATCTTCAAATATCAAAGGTGCCTTATGTACATGAAGTTCACAGAGACATCCTGTGAAACCCACAAATTAGCTGAACACCTTATTATTTATTTTCCTCATGCATTTTGTCTACATATCCAGCACACACTGCAACACCTGGAAGACACACGCAGCACTAATAAACTGTTTTCACTGGACTCCATTCTACATAAAGATCTCAGTAACAGATTTATTGTAGCATTTAGCCAGGACAGCATGCCTCTAAAGTAACAAAGTTGTTATGTAGATATTCAAGGCAACACCAATGCATTTTGGACATAATGCTGCTTTGCACAATTCCACCACACTCGCCACAAAAGTCTCAAATATTTCACAGCTGCAGAGTTTCTTTATTTCAAGTAATCTCATAATGGACATAATGCAGTATCATAAATAGTAACTGGTCTGTATTTTTGTTAAAAATGCTACAAATACTATGAAAAGTAGCCTAAGGCTTTCTCCAGACTCCTTGGTGAGCGTGGAAAGCTGAGTTCATGTTTCAATCATCAGAGAGACTCAAACCTTGCAACCAAACCACAACCCTACTGGACACATCACCAGGCAGAGGCTCCAGAGGAAATGTTGCTGTCCATTGACCACCTGGTAACAGCGCTGGTTTATGTGAGTCCTTGTACATCCCAGCAACACAGAGTATTTAACACAATAGATTTATCACAGAGGACCTAAGAAGGATGCTCTCCACATGAGTGCTCCTCTTTCTTAATCTTAAATCCCCCAAGTGATTTTCACAAACAGATCCATCAGTCACAGAATATAAATTACATCATGGGTCAGCTCTTACAAGGTTGCATTCTTATGACAAAACCACAGGTCCTAACTAGCTCCATGCAAATGCAGCTTCAGTTATTCCAGATTATGAGTGACAAAACCTCTGAGCTTCAGGTCATACTTCCCAGCAGAAATTCTGTGCTAAGCCTAACACAAAATGTACAGGCTTTTGTTGCTCATTCCCTTTGGACAACAGAACCCTACACTAAAAACGTTTCCCAGAGAGGAAACCTGCCTTTTCCTCACAGAGGGCAGATTCCATCTCCCCATTCCTCCCTCCTGCCCTATTACAGTTTCTCTTTTATACCTTGTCTATTTTGTCTAAACCTGTAAGCACACGGCATTGAGCTGCTTGTCCAGGGAAACTTCAGCTCACTTTTACCTCTACATGAAGCAGACAAGCACACACACACTGAGTTCTTTTTTAATGATTCCCAACTCTCCTGTTGGCAGAGTATCACACAGCTACTAAAGAAAAGACAGGGCAGATCCATTCTTTGTTATCCTCCCCGTGAAGTGAAAATGAACTGGACTCATCAGCATCACGCTTCCCATAAAAAAGCCCCTTCTCAATGCACACACGAACCCTCTAAAGTTTCATTTTCACCAAAATGCTACCAATTTTCCCCAGCTCTGCTCCAGCTCAGGGCACAAACATAAAAACTAGGTCTCTGAAGTAAACTGTAAAAGGGAAGTATTTGTTTTAATCCCACTAACTGAAGCATAAATTTATGCTGCAGTGACACCGTTGAGTCTCTCTGCTGAGTTCCTGAGAGGTTACATGTCCCAAAACAACTGCATCAGCACTGAAAGGGGGACACTGATACTGCACCCAACTATTTCCAACTTGTCCCACAACAATTTAGCACCATAACATGTTGATATGAATCTTGGATGAAAATGTGTAATGGCAGTGAGAAGACTTCAACACTAAAAATCTATCAGTTTGAGAAAAGAAGGACTGCAAAGCAATTACACCACAGTAGAGTAACACTAATAACTGAGGTCTTCTGACAAAGAAAGAAAAGGCAAACACTGGCTAAGTGAAACACATTGGATCCTGTATCAATTTTTCCAAAGTTTTTTAAAATAAGATTCTATTCAAACAGAGCTAAACAATTCTCCCAACACAGGAACTTTGTTATCTTGACTTTTCTTAGCAACAATTTCAGCTACTTTATGACAAATGACATCTCATTTAGAAATTTATTTGAATCTTATTTTAAAAGTTCAACTGTGTGACATTTCAATTTAGTCTTTACTTTCTGAGAATTGTGATCAAACCTAAAGCCAGTCATTTGCACAGCTTTATGCTATCCCTTAGCAACACAGATGGAGCAGGTGGGGAGTAGGTGGAGTGGATTGTGAAAAAAGATGTCTCATTCTTTGCAGGAATGCAATATCCAAACCTTAGCTGGATGTGAAGAGAAGCTGTTTCAAGAGTGGTTACAATAAAGAGAAGCAGTGTAACAAATACACAGTACTTCTAAAAGAGCAGACATTTGACATATAAAAAGATCAAACAACTAAACATCAGTTAATTTTAAAGCTAGTTTGCCAAAAACTTAAGTTATCCTGAGCTTGGAAAGCATTAATTTAAATTAAAAAAAATAAATCAGACTTGGATAAGCAGTAGCTCTTTATTCTTAAACCAGCTGACACTAACAGTGCATTCCAGTGCCAAAGTATCCCCTACAAGTGTTGGCAAAAAAATAAGCTTATATCCTTACCCTGGAGTAACCATATGTCATTTTGAAACTCTTAGATGAAGCCCTGGAAAGCAGCAACTCAAAATCAAGTGATCATGTTTGCTGAAACATGTGCAAGTCATGGCTCAGGACATGATCACAGCATGGCCTGGGCTGGAAAAGACCTTAAAGATCATCTGGTTCCACTCCCCTGCCAGGAGTGGGGACACCTCCCACCACACACTGGGTCACTCAGAGCCCCATCCAACCTGGCCTTGAACAAATCATCACAAGTCAGGATATATTTGGGTCCATTCTCTTTTACTCCCAGAACACCAATCAGCAGAATGGTGTGTGATAAGATGACTTACCCGATGTAAAGAATTTACTTCTCCTATTTTGCATATAAGCAAAAACAAACACACAATTAGGTATCTTCTCCAAAGAGCTCAGAAGGTAAACTGCTTGGCCAGCTAACAAATTTCTACACTCTTCAACCACCAGATTAATATTCAGCTGGCTAGACCAGCTACACCACTTCCCAGATGGTGTCTTACACTGTAGATAGTGCTGTTCCCTTTTATGACCTTTTTTAATTAACACAAATTCATTTTCTGCTCTACAGTGCTATTTGAATGAAGAGGCTAGAAGAAGATACTGAATCAATAAAGAATTTGCACACTCTTCTTTACCAAGATTTATTGTGAAGTTATCTGCATCCCATAATCAGAAGGTATTAAATTATAGGGAGGAATTTCATTCCCATGGAAGTAAAAGAACCTTGAATCTTGGCTGCTGAATCAATTCTGTATCAACATAAAATCTGTCAAGTGTGGGCTGTTCAGAGAGAATTCTATCACACGT
Source organism: Corapipo altera (assembly GCF_003945725.1). Taxonomy (NCBI): domain Eukaryota; kingdom Metazoa; phylum Chordata; class Aves; order Passeriformes; family Pipridae; genus Corapipo; species Corapipo altera. The sequence continues at coordinate 2,592,483 of NW_020884899.1, read as the reverse complement.
GTAGCAGCCAGGCTAACACTGTCCTCTGCAGACAGAGAGTGGCATCAAAATTCTGAGCAGCTGCTCCTTTTACAGAAATGAATCAAAGCCAGGGTGTTGTGTAAGTGGTGGCTCTTGGATCCCTGACACAGCACATCAAGATTTACAGCTACAAGGTACCAAAGTATAATGCATGACTACAAGAAACTAACACTGGAACAGGTATAAAGGGTTAATAGGGTAAAGAAAATAAGGTTACTTTTTATGTCATCTCACTGCTACAGAGGCATTGCCATAAATTTTGTCATAGGTTATCTGGTTGGCTTCTTATTTTCCTTCTGCCTCATACCTGAGATCTACAATAACATTTAATGAAGTCCAAACACTGATGGATTTGGACATATCTTGCTCTGGAATCTAAGCAGATATACAGACAAATTAGTCTCTGCAGGCATTTGTGATCACACAGTTAGAACTGTAACTGTTAAATCACCTCTGCAAAACAACACCAATGCCTTTCCACAACTGGAAAATGTCTGCTATCCATTAAGGTGGCTTTAGAAGCCTCCTACTGTCATTTTTCACAGACAAATACTTCATTCTATTGAAACGAATATTTAATGAATACTTTTACTAATTTTTCAATGAAAAAACAAAATCTGGCTAATTCTAGTTAATTTTTTCTGTAGCCAGCAAGCCACTGTCAATCCCTGAAGTGTTACACAACTACACTTAACAATGGCAAAAAAAACCCCTTCCCCAAAGAGAAACAGCAGGAGCACAGAAAGCATTTGGAGAACCCTACAGACAAAATAGATTAAGTTTTGAAACTGTTAGAGTCATTAGCATATTCATGAATGTTGAGTATTCTACTTACCAGGTCATTCATGTTTGTCTGACTGGCTGGATGAATTTCTTCCAAGAATTCCAGTACATAGAAGGTGTATCTGTCCATGAGATGAACACCAATCCCAAGGTCAGGTTGATGCTTAAAAACAACACACAGCAGTTACTGGGCATTTGCAGGAGAGAACTGTGTGTTCAGGAGGGAACAGAATGTAACAGCACGTTACAAAAGTTAGGAATAATTTTTTTGTTCTTAGGCAAATTATGCAAAGAAAATTACTACCTGTGAGGCAACATATTGCTGATAAGCTGAATAATACAGTTTATGTAAAATTCTGGTAATATCTGTGTTTTCAACAAAGCTGGGAACCCTTCTTCTTAATGGTCCAGCACAGGTTTGTGGGCTGCCCTGACCTGCTCAGGACTTTGAAAGCAGGGCTGGGACAGCCAGTGTGTCCTACAGCAGTGCAGGGGTCCAGGTAATCCTGACCTGCTGGCTTTGGTCTGGCTGAGATCTCTCCTATTGCTCCTTCTGTAATTCAGCTGGGATTTAATTACAGCAGGTGAAAGGCAGTGTTTTGTTTTGGTTTCTTATCAAGTGTAGTAAATCCTAAATTGAATATTCATCACATACATCTCTCAGCAGTCTTCCCAAAAGATTTCTTCTTACCCTAGGCAGTGCTTAAGCTGGCCAGCAAGCACAAAAATCCATCATTAGTCTGGTTCTTTGGGCCAGCACACAAAAGCTGGTAGGAAAAGTACACTTACAAGTTTTGTCAAAATGACACTGTGTAACTAAACACCTCAGAGCTCAGCAATTGCAAAGGAAACTTTTACTTAAAGGTCAAGTGGAACTGTGCTTTTAACTCAAGCTTTCTGAAAATTGTCTACAGGATCACATAAATGTACTTACTGATAAAGAATCTTCTCCTACTTGGCTGCTAGCCAAGGCCATTATGTTGGGGGAATAAAACCGTTCATACATGGATGCTCCTTGACAAGTGTCAATAATAAACAACAGCTCATTGTACCTGAAAGACATAAAACAGCCTCCTTAGCCATTTCTACTTAAACAACATATACATACTTTGCTTTTTAGTTACCAGGACAGCTGCCAGGAACCCAAGGAAAGCTGCCAGGAACCCAAGGAACAGGAGAATTCCCAGCGACTGATTTTAAGGTGTGAGTTTAGTCAAAGCAATTCATTTGAGTAGCTCTAACTCTGCAGGAAGCTGAAAGCAAAAAGCAAAACTCTTCTTTCTGAATGCAAAATTTGATGCAATTTTATGGACAACAGACAGTATCACTGCTGCAGGTAAGCAAGGCCTACCAGTAAGGGTATGTACAGGAAATACAGTATTTCATGTTTAAATAATGCTCATTTCTTACCTCCTTTTCTGCCACATTTGTTCGAAGGCATCAGCAAGTTCTACATTTGTGATTTCTTCAGAATCTTGAAATTTTAGGAAACCATTTCCCCCATGGCCTGACAGAAAAATCAGAAGTTAGGCAAGAGTGTAGGTTAAAGGAAGATATCAGCCTGGGGGACCATTTTTCTAAAATAAGGCAAACACAATTCTCTTTCTCCACAGACAGTCCAGCAGAATAAACTGATACAGTAAGAACACCACCCATACACCACTTCACATGGAAACTACACTGGTTTAGTACTGCCTTACAGACATCTTCCCTTAATTGTATGACATGCTAAAAACAAACAAAAAAACCTTTTTGTTGATCCTTTTGTTCATTTGGACTAGTGATGCTTTCAACAAACCCACCCGACTGAACAACAAACACCAACAAATTGCACACAGAAACCTGTGATTACCTGTCATATATATCAGAATATTGCTTCTGTCATCAGAAAGGAGACGTTTGGATCGTGGGGTGCTGGGGGGGATTCTCCCCGTTAACACTCGCAAGAAATTTTCAACAGTAACCTGTGAATAGAAGCACAAAGTCATTTTCTAAAGGTAAGAATATTGATCAGCTATAGGCTGGGTTACAGAATTTAAGTAACAGAACACTAAAATATGCAGCATATCTAAACAGACATAATATTGCATGGTATAAACTGCATAAGGAGATATTTTCTGTTTAAGGTTTCACTGCAGGTTCACAATCAGGTGGTGCCTTTCACTTTATTCCATTGACATCAGCCTGCTGCTTTATTATATCCAATAAGTCTCCCACCATTATCATTTCTAAATGGGTTCTAATTGATCTGAAAACCTGTCAGCACATAGGGTCATTCTGCCAAAGTGGCCCATGGACTCACAAAATGCTGCAACATTAGGGTGTGTTACCATGGAAAAATAAAAGTTTGAATTCCCTCTGCGACTCACCAAAGAAAAAACAGTTGTGTTACATAAGTCTGAGTGATCAGTACACCCCACCTGGATGGTGACTGCAACAAAGCCTCCAAAACACTACTTTATGTACACACACACACAGCTCAAATGCCAGGAATAAATCCAAAACAAGAAACAAAACATGTTTCTCTATTTCATGAGTGTATCTGTATTTCAGTGTTGTGCCTTCACTTCTTCCTATAAAGTTTCAGAGGAAAAAAAACATCTACTATGTGCTGAAATATGCTTCTGTAAAGCTTTAGTAATGATTACACAGCACAATTAAACCAAGAAATTGATGTCTAATTTAAGATCAACAGGTAAAGATTCCTTCAAATTCTGTTTGAAGGAATACTACACAAAAAGAAAGGTGACAGAATGAAGATTTTTCTACAGTAATTACTTCATGTTAATGATCAGGTTATAGCTCTAGTTTTCTTTTAAAAGTATATGCTTAAGACTAGGAATTTAAGTATTAAGACCTACCTAAATAAACATTTCACCTGCACACCAAAATTTTCACGGTGGTTTCAAGTGTTTACAAGGTGAGACACTGAACAGCCATTTCCAAAGAAGAGAAATTTCAGTAATGTGATTCTATTCCTAACACACACAAAGAGTTCCATACATCGTTTCAGCTGTGGATTTAAAACAGCCAAAACACTAAACATGTTTCTAGCACAATAAACTTCAAATAAAATAAACTTCAAACACAAACCCAAAGATCAATGGGGGGAGGGATGTGTATTTTAAACCTATCAGTTGATCATAAAAGCCCAGCCCAAAATCAGAAATCCTCAGATTTCACAGATGCTGCATAAATCTTTAAACCAACACTAAAAAGGCCCAGGTTTTGAATTAAAGCACAGTCACCTCATAGCTCCTGTAATCCACTTCCACATCATCTCCATAGACATTTAGCTCCATGTTTTTATGACTGAACACAGTGGCTGGTTTGGGATTTCTGGGATTACACGCCATGTCATCTGCCAGCATCAGCACAATGTGACTATGGAAAAATAAGACAAAAACATTTCAGCCACTCTACTTTCACATAACAGTCAAACAGAAATTATAACAACGCTGTTTGATGGTTACAGCAATAGCTTATAACATTAACAAGGTTCCTGGAACTGCAAGTGAAACTTTGCTTGGTTATACCCTGTTTCCTTATGCACATCCTCACTATAATGAAGATATCATACATGGAAACGTGGCTGGCTGTTATTTATCTACAGGATTAAGTCAGGTCAAAGATGAGCATGAGAGTATTTGACACTGGAAACTTTAGGATACAGGCTTGCCAGGACCTAGGCTGACAGAACTCTTAATAAAAAAACCTGGAGATTTTTATAGGGCACTAAAGCATTTCATGCAGTATCAGAGAAGAAATAACAGCATGTGTGCACCTTCTCAGGTAGATCAATTAAAAACACTGGGATAATTTTTAATTAAATTGAGGAGCTCCTAAACATTTCTGAAACCATTATACTACATCTGATATTCTACTCTACGATTACCTGTGCTAATGGAATTGTCCTGAAGAACACAAGTGGGCTGACACCAGACAATTTTTTGTCTTTATAGTACAAAATAAAAAAAAACAACCCAGCATTACATAGTACCAAGAAAAAAAAAAACAAACCCAGCATATTATGTATGTAACAAAGCTGTTCCAGCTTGCATGCACCCAAAAGATCTGTATTTCACCTGGCAGGGTCAGGTTTGGGTCAAAATATGAAATATGAAATAACAAGTCCCCTCCTGGACTAGGATCCTGGTATTCTCCCAAACAATGCTTACAAAAGCAAAGCTTTGTATCCTCCAGAGAATGCTGTTTAATTCAGACTCTCAGGGACACAATTATAAATTAAACTGTGTCCTGTTACTTCAACACCATTCCTGTGCTTGTCATCGTTCACCTGTAGGTCAGTTTGAGCACTTTAAGAGTAAAATTATTCTTTTGAAGTGCTGATATGCTCCACAGTGCACCAAAAAAGAAAAAAGAAAAAATGAGAAAGAAATGCTGTCCAAATTAATATAAGTCCTCAAAAATAAACTTTTTCAAAGGACGTAAAATACTGGCATAAATATGAAGCTGTGATGACAGAAGCCAGAGGAGGACAAATCATCTTCCTAATATGGTTTGTTGTTGGAGGACAAATGTATTTAAATCACCAAACTGACAGAGTTCCATTCAAAATAAGCCTATGGCACAAACCCCTCCAAAAACAATCAACCCCAAGAATCAGGATAAATGTTTATTTTTAAGATGTGATTATGAGATTTCTTGGGAATTTTGTGTTGTGGGGGTTTGGTTTGTGTGTTTTGTCTTGCCAATATTTTGAAGAAAGTCTTGCAGCAAAGAAAGAAAAACAGATAAAGCAAGTTTGTCTAAGGAAGAAACATGTTCAAATCCATGTAAAAATTACTGCAAACAGTAAAAAACAGGTCTTCTCCTATGTCTTATTTTTAATCTGAGCCTAAAGCATTGCTGGCTTTCTAAGATTAATTTCCAGAACCTTGGATATGGGTAAGAAATGGCTCAGGCTACTGAACAGCAGAACTCTTCAGCCATGCTGTAGTTTTTGCAGCACTTCAAAAACTGCCACCTATTGTGACCTTAACAGTGAAGACAGATGGATGCAAAGCAGATGAAAGTTCTCAGGTAAGGGCAGAACCAGGGAAAGAATTTCTAAGGCAGTGCCTCGGGCACCTGTGCTTCAAAGGCTGCACAGGAGAGAAGACAGATGCTTCTGAGTGAGATGTGCAAAACCAAAAGCCACATTTCTGTGCTTTCAGCCCACAGCAGTGCTTTCCCTTAGATTTACAGCCCCAAAGGCTTTTAAAAATTAGGTTTTGAATTCCCCTCTTTCAAAAAAACTAGAAAGTTGCTCTTTTTATTTTTTGTTAAATAAACAGAGAAAACAGGATGATACTGCCACTGCATTCAGAGTTGAGAGGAAGCTAACTGGGGACTCCAGATAATACAGTTTTGGACTTGGGGGGGGGGGGGGGCAAGCCATCCAAATTTAATCCAGCAGAATATACATTTTGCACTGACGAAGCAAGACACCCTTCTTTAGGCAGACACCCTTCTTTAGGCAGACATGCTGGAGAAACTACCAGTCCTCTACACTAACATTAAAAACCAGCACCACCAAGATTTCCACAGAAGCCTACAGGCACATATAACCAATGGAATATATACATTCAATGGAATATATTCAGCCTATCATTCAACAGATGTGGGTGCCTAAAACTCACTTCCACAGCTCTGAGTAAACTGCAGTGCAAAAGAGCTGGATGGAACAGTGCCAACAGGTTCCTTCCAGCAGGAACACAACTAAAAGATGCTTCAGAGCAGTTTGTTCACCTTCCTGCTCCTGTTGTGAAAGAAGGGGGTGCCATTTTAACCACTGTGCTATCAGGAGAGAAGCACAATTTACATTGACAAAGTTACTGGTTTCCGTAAAACAAATCACACAAACCAGATTTTTTTCAAGGCAATTTTCACTATGCAGAAGTTGTTCTGGTCAAAGCCTTTACTTTAAGGATTCAGTGTGGTTGCAGATGTGGAAGTCTGATACCTTTGACAGTCAGAGTTACCAACATCTCCACGCTGAAAGGAAATTAAAGTACAGCAAGAGCCATATCTCGGAGTAGCACCGTCATTGCTGAGTGCATTTGTCAATTTTCCCATTATGCTTTCACCAATTTACCAAGTGCTACATTTTAGGGGCCAGATCTAATTACCCTGTTCCAAATGGGAGTTTTACTACATTAACTTTTTGCTTTTCCTTTTGAACAACATTGCTGCACTTTTCAACACAACTGATGTGACTGCATCCTTCCTTTTTGCTTTTATCCAGTTAAACTGGGAAGATAAATGTATTTCTATCCTGCTGCAGACAGCATGAGAACTTTCACAGCACATTTGCAAGGAATTGGATTCACCAAGGTCCCCTCACCTATCAGGAATGCCCAGTCTCTTGACACTTCTGTATACTGAGAGAGTGTTTGCCACATGACGATAATTAAACCAGAATCGAGATGTACACACCTTGAAAAGGAAGGAAAAAAAGCATATTAAATAATGTAAAAGGTACAAATTGGCCTGGCACGTTGCATCTGAAGACCACAATCACAGGAATAGTAAAAATAGTAACAAATCAGGAAGAACGTGGCAACACCAAGAAACTCATGACATAAGTTGTATAAATCTTTGGTGTGCCAAAGCAAAGAAACACTGAAAATAAAAGTTAAAAAAAAAAAAGTTATTAGCATACTGACTCACGAAAAAATCATCATAAACCCTAACTAAGTATAGAAAGTGGTACTTTAGGGAATAATTCAGCAATAGTAAGTGGATAAGCTAAATTTTTTCATTTGCTTTCTCCTTAGCAAATGGAATTAAAAATCAAAGGAAGAGGCCTCATCTCAATAGCAAACCCATTCTGAGAGCATTCTTGCACAAAGGCATAAGTGAATTCATGCAGAAGACACACACTGGGGAAAATACACTGAGGATATTTGCATTTAAGGAGTAAAATGCAATAAAGTAAGGGCTAAGTGAGTTCTAACCAAAATCTGAGCAGAAATTTTCAAAAACCTCGAAGGACTTGAATTTCTACTGTTCTAACAGGCAAAGGGTCAGGACTCAGCCATTCCTGGATTTAAAAACTCCCTAAATCAGACATTGTTCTGATTCAGAGATTTCAAAAACTTCTACAAGAAGAGGTGACTTTAAAACCACAAAAACAGAGGTGCAGGAACAAGCACTTGGACAGCTTTTTAACTTTGCAGTTTTAAATGTGGAGTTTTAAGTTACATTACACAGCATCTTTTCCTCTAGTCTTTTCATAAAAAGAACTGAGTAGTAGTTTGAGTAATTATAAAAATTCAGCCTGAAAGGATCCCCTGGTGTCTTGATCATCCTGCCAATTAGGAATTCCAAAAAAGCCCACAGGAATCGGTCTGTGAGAACATTTGCCTTTCAGCAAAATTTAAAGCTCTGAAAACTAACTGTGTCCAATTTAGCTGAGACATTTCAAGGTGCTATGATCTGCACCTTACCCCCACCACCTCCCTTACAACACGGTGGACAATGTGTCCAAGCTTTAAATGAAGCTATTCACACTCCAGCATATTAATTCAAACTACAGGTGAGGTGGGAATTGCATTATCCCAGGCTTGAAGTGTATGATAGCAGCAAACCTCTCCCTATTTTACTGCTTAAAAAATTAGTAGGAATTGTTATAAATCTTAATGATGAACCACTGAAAAAATACAACCAGCAGAAAATCTGTTCTGGACAGAAAATACAGCTCCTTGGGCTTAATTTTCCACCTTGTGTGTTTTTATGGGTGTTAATAAAAGCACCTATTTGTCAATAGTATTAAAGTAGAATTTGATGTTTTAATAGTTTCAAGTTTGTACATTGTAGAATATAGAAATTATTCCTTCTAATTCAATTAGTTCCTGTTAACTTTCCTTTTATATTGCTCAATTTTAGTATCTGGAAAACAAACAGCTGCTACTGAGTAATTACAATAGTGTTCTGAAACAAATTAGTCATTAAGACCTGAACTGTGATTAAGAACCAATTGTGCAGCATGATTCAAAGCTAAGAAAAGATACATGGCAAAGAAAAAAAAAAGAATTAGGATAAGAACAGTTGATCTAAACATTATGTTGCCTAAACTGATTTCATTCTAAGCCTGTTATCACAAGTGAACAGATTGAGTAAGAACAAAAATGACAAATAAATTGTACCTTTCTGGTAAAAGAGACCACATTTCCCTGGTATCAGAATAATACTTTTTTTTCCATATGAAATATGTTAATTTAACTACTTTAATGCTGTCAGAACTTTTGTTTTATGAACTGTACCATGTAGCTAGACACATTGAGTACTTAAAATCCAGTCTTATTGAAAAGATAATTTCATTATAGGGTAATAAATTTGCAGGCACAATTTCAAATTCATCCATTTCCAAGTCTTAATTTTTCCATTCCTTTCAAGTGAGCAGAACTCTTCAATGACTGTTGCAATCATGGTTCTTGATAAAAAATTGGCAACTTTGTTGGAAGAAAACAACGTGGACTATGCTTACCAAAACCGCCCAGTTGTTTGTGTGTCCACTTCTAAAGAACTGTTCTGCTTGATCCTGAAAGATAAAGAAAATTTTACATTTTTTTCAGCAATAAGAAAGAAATGACCACTCATATTTTTGTTGTTCCCACAAAAGTGTTGAATGCAGATGCTTACCACACATTAACACCGAATAAACCTTAGAAAAGCTACAAGAGAGGGAGGGGGTTTTTATGCTGTTTTGTACATTTGACCTCAGTTACTCCAAATCCTTCCCTGAAACTCGCTGTGTAACAAAGAACAAAGAACTTTTAGTCACTTGCAGCTTAGTTAAAACGAAAAGCCAACACATCTCTATTCTAAAGGACACTCCAAGAACAAAATAATATGATTTATTGATCTATAGTTTCCACCTTAATGAGAAAAGGGGCTTGGATTCATTTCTATTTTCAAAAGCAGGTAAGTGAATCTGCAATTTAAACCCATTTTAAATCCAGGGTGGTTACATTTATCTTCCAAAATCAGGAGCAATGACAGCAACCTTCTGTATAATCTGTGTTCTCCATAGTTCCCACTGTGCTTTGCAGGTGAGAGGGCCCTTTTTCCTTAATGGAGAGCATAAAACAGGACACAGAAAGGGGATAAGACTTCTCAGAGGTAAAGAAATCAATCAGTCTGTCACAGGGCAAGAATCCAGACCTGCGGATTCTTAAATCACACTCTGTTAACTCTGAGCATGGGATGATGCCCATGCTCTCACACAAAACACACAGTAACAAAAAAGTGTTAAAATACACGTGAAGCACATTGTACTTCAAGCAGCAAACAACCTGCAGCTTCATCAGTCACCCGAAGACTCTAAAAACACATCTGTTGTTTCGCGGAAGGTGTTGGTCTCATCAGTAATTAATTTCAAGCATAACAGCTCGTTAACAAGGCAGAATTCGAACGCGAACAACACTCCAGATGCAG
>NW_020884899.1:2566507-2581838 GCF_003945725.1 Corapipo altera | reverse complement strand
CGGCACTGCCCGGGCCCGGGCAGTGCCGGACCCGGGCAGTACCGAACCCGCCTCTCCCGGCCCATGGAACCCTGCAGTGCTCGGGCAATGCTGTACCCGGGCAGCGCCACTCCGCCTCTCCCGACACACCGAGCCCCGCGCGTCCCGCCCGCCGGGCGGGGCCGGGTTAGGACCCTCCCGCCTCCCGCCCGCGGAAGGCATCGCATCGCCCGCTCCGCCGCTCGGGAAACCGACAGGGCGCTCCCAGCGCCCCCCGAGCGCCTCGGAACACCCGTGTCCCCGCGGCAGCCCCGTACCTGGACGCCGCCGGCCAGCGCTGCCCCGCAGCAGCTCAGGAGCAGCACAGCAGCGGCGGCGGTGCGGGCCCGGGAGGCGCCGGGCAGGGCGGCCGCCATCTCAGCCCGCCTCCTGCGCGGCCCGGCCGGAAGGGGGGCGGTGGCCTGTGCGCAAGTTCCGCGGGCGGGGAGCGCGGCCGGGCCGGGGCTGTGCTGTGTACCGTGCCCGGTGCCCTGCTCTGTCCCCAGCCCTGTCCCCTGCTCTGTCCCCTGTCCCGGTGCCCAGCCCTGTCCCCTGCTCTGTCCCCTGCCCCGTGCCCTGCCCGCTCCCGGCCGGCCCGCCCGCGCTTGGAGGAGCGCTGCCTGCCCCTGCCCTGAACGCTCAGTCCCGCACCGGAGCTCCCTCGGCCGCCCCTGCTGTCAGTCCGGCCGCGCAGGGCAGCGGCAGCAGCCGCAGCCGGTCCCGCCGTTGCCGTGAGCACAGGAGCCCGCCGTGGCTCTACCGCCCGTGTGGGCAAACACTGGCCGCGCACCTCGCCCGTGGCCGGGCGGCTCCGGCCGTGTCACCGCTTCTCTCAGCTCCTCTCAGAAATTCTCTGAATTCCCTGGGCTTTGTTGAGGTCGTCGGACCTTGGTGGCCGCAGGGCAGAGCTGCCTTGGAGTGAAGGGGACAGGCGGGGAGAGGGACCGGGGACGCCTTTGGCAGGGGAGAGGGTGGGGTCTAAAAGTTGACTTTTCTTTTGTTAGGAAGCATTGCTATAGCCTTGCCTGCAGTGCATCTATCCCTCGAAGCTGACGAATCATCAGATTTTTATTTCAATCTATTGAACCGCTTGATATGATTCTTTTATTTCCACTGACTCAACTTGTCACCACTTTGTTCAATTGCCTGATGCCTTCCATTAGTGAGGATTCTGAACCTGCCCTGAACCATGGAAGCTATTTCCTGCTCTGTGTACTTGTCAGCAGTAATGACTTTCTGAGACAGGAGCGTATTTCCATGTATTGATGCTGGATTTTCAATAGCATCGTGTTTGCTGTTTGAAAGCATCGCTGGTTTCCTTGATAAAAATAACCACCTGTAATTAGATTGCCTTTTTCTGCCTAAAGCTAATGAACCTACTCCCTTTCAAATACTATAACCACCAGCTCCCATTGTGCCTGAACACGTCTCCTGTGTGAGCCTTTTATGAACCCACTGAGAAGTGCTATGGGCATCAGTGTCTCTTGGTGCCTGCTAAAAGCTGTTTATCTTCTTCCAACAGAAAACTAAATGAATTTAAGACCAGGGCCAAACCTCAGCTTTTTCCTTGTCCTTTCAAATGTTTCCACTTAGGTCTCATTCTCAGATGTGCTCAAGACGCGTCAGTAATTCCAAAGGATAGACAGATATCTTTCCAAGCCTGTGCTCACACACTTTCATAAACTGGAGAGTTGATTTCACGGGCGTTGATTTGGGTATCACCTCATTACCTTTCAGCTCCCATGTGGAGTTGGTGAGAAAACATGTGACAGGTCTGAGCCTTTGACTGAACTCCTTTCAGTTAAGCTTACTTGTTCTTTGCATTTATTACAAATATTAGTCCTTTGTTAACATGCATTTTGGTCAATTGCTTTTCCCATAGAAATAATGTCAGCAGCTGCATCCTGATGATGCATCTTTGAACCAGACATAAGTCTGTTGTTTGAACTGTTATATAATGAAAAGTTATGTCAAATATGGCCAAAAGGCAACTTCAGCTTACCAAGAATTAGTCTTGATGTGAGAAGTAATGAACATCTTTTCTGTGAATGAAACTTAAAACCATCCTATTTGCTTAAAACCTCCTGAACCTTCTGAAATTTTTATCACAGGTGGCCTTAATTTTTTCATTCTCTGGAATACTTGACTTTGTAGTTTTAATAACGTTCCTTTAAAGGTCACTGTGTAGGGTTTGCTACCTAGGAAAAAAGGGAATTGGAAAAAAAAAAAGGCAAAATTTCTGTCAGGTGGCATTGGTATGATATAAACATAGGTTACCCCCTGAGGACTGTGCAAACAGACACTTGCTCCTTGTGCTGAGCAATTAAGAACCGGAGCAAATTTCCCTTTACACGAAAGATCACGTGTGGTGGATGAGACATTTCAAACACAAGGTTTCACCCCCGCTCAGAACAGTTTAAAGCACATTTGTCCAGTCAGTACTGCTGCTGTCTCTCACGGATCCTGAGCAGTTCTGCAGCCGACAGGAAGGTTCAGCCGGCTCCTGATGGGAAAGCAGAGCTGCAAACACTCGGCTCTGGTGTCACACACTGCCCGCTGCAGGGTGGGAGCAGTGCCTGCAGCCGCTGCGGTCACACTGCAGGTGTTATTCGTGCATTGGGGGTGTTCAGGCCATGCTGCTGCCCCTCCATCCCAGGGCAGAGAGGTTGCACTGAGTTGGGGCAACCTCAGCTGCACAAGCTCATTGGAATATTCCAAAAGACTGGCCGTTATTCCCTCTGATTTATATGCCATGTTATGTGGTGCAGAGTTCACCTTTTTAAGTCTGTCTCTGGTTTGGCTTCTGGATTCCCTCAGCCTGCTTGAGTGTATTCTGTAATGGATCTATTTCTTCTTCTACTTCTGGCTTTTATTTCTTGACAGTCTCAGTCTTTCATGGGCTTTAGTATTCATCAGACACACATGAGTGTGCCAATGCTTCAGGCATTATTCCTGGAGGTGGAATCACTTCTCTTTTTTTTTTCCCCAGTAAGACAGTACCAAAAGCTTTGTCCTCATTTTTTTCATCTTTATTCCCTTAGGCAGCTCTCAGTACAGACTTGGTGCTTGCTTCCATGCCTGCACAAGATTTTTTTTTTGTCTAGAAATTAAGCTCTATGCTGTTTGCTTCCATTTCTTCCCTCTGCTTTGTTTTTATGCTAATCACAGTATTTTTTTCATGCTCTGAGTATCTTTAGCTTGACCTTTACCACAGTGTGTCTTGTACTTCATACTGAGTAATTAGAAGGGACACCAATGTATCCCAAGATAATTTGTAATTAAAACAACTGTTTAAAAAGCTGCTGTAACCACAGCTGGTATTCACATTGGTGCACATGTTGGTGCTCTTCCAGATCCTTTCCTCCTCCAGCAGGTTGCCCAGGTCCTAATCCTCTAATCTAGACCCTCTAGAAATTGCCCTTTATGAGCCATCTGTCAGCTTGCTCCTGTCCAGCATGGAGCAAACAAACCTAGCCTTCCTCTGAGGAGGGGCAGCAACCCCAAGTGTAACCCCATAAGCTCCTAACCCAGGGATTTGTGATACCAAAGTCCACCTGACACTTTTTGATCACAAACTCGTGTATTTTTCCATACCAAAATACAAAAAAAAATCTGTAATTTTGTTAGTATTAACTTTAACTATATTACCTACTTGTATAATAGTGTATCTCTTCCTCTTTCTGTACTCTGGATCCTTGTTCTATGTTTGCTTTCCTGTTATTTTTTCAGATTTGCATCATGATTTTCTACTGTGTAAGAGGAAAAAAATATATCTTTGGCTGTATTTGTTATGCTTCCAAAAGAAAAATTAGAAGGACCTCTTGCAAAGAGGCCAATAAGAGTGATTCTTAAGGAACCATCAAGAAGAGCTTGACTGTGCTATCTCACTTGAAAATACAGATTTATTACTTTCCTAATTTTGGCTGTCAGTACAATAGATTAAAAATTTTGTCACCAAACAAATCTGCTGCAGTTTGTTATCTGAGCTGATAAAATGGCTATTTTCAAATATGGAACCTGAATGAAACAACAGTAATCAAGTTAATTATTGATCTCACTGCTTTGGTTTTTTTTTCCTTTCTGTTAGTGGAAGACTGGCTTGATTCCAGAACGTTTGTACTTTGAAAAGATTTACAACATCAAAGCAATACTGATAAAAAATAGGCAAAATGAATACAGTGAGAATAACACACAGAATCTGTAGAATGAGAACTTCCAAAGGAAAATTACTTGAAAGAAGCCTTTGCTTTTAATATTACTGAGCTGAAACAGTTCTACTCGACTGTATTTAGCAATGGATTGTTTTTGCACACTGGCTAAACACATCAGACCCTTTTGTTCATCCCCAGCATCAAGTTGCTTCACTCTACATTGGAATCAAACCAGACAGTATTTTTTACTGTTATTTACAAAGTGAGATTATAGACATAATTTTTACAGGCCTTTTGAAGTCAGAATAGAACACAGACAAAAACTTTGAAGCCTACAATGAAATTCAGTTGACATTTGTCCTTCATGAATTAACCACCTACCTTGTCATCAGTTCTGTTCTGTCATTAATGATGCAAATATCGCCAGGTGTGGAGTTTCCATAATGTTGAATTGTGTAATAAACCAGTGTTTAATCTTCAGAAGACATGAAGTTACAAACCATTCCAGCAGCTTATCCTGTTGGTAAAAAAAAAAAAAAGTAAAATATGAGAAAACAAAACAGGGAAAAAGAGCAGCAGCTTATTTAGATAGTTTGTTAGGTGTAATGGCAGTCATGAAATACGAGTGCACATCACCTTTGGTCTCAGTGCATCAATATTTTTCTCAATAGAAAAAGCTGAAAACATTTTGTCAAAACATTCTCATTTCTTAAAATAACAAAGTACGTGAAAAATACAGCAGCAAAAAACAAAATAAAACAAAACCCAAGTGCTATGTTTTTAAAATTACCCTGTCCACTGTATTTTTCCATTAATATTTCAAAAGGGTGCATTCTCAAATAGAAAATTCATTGACTTCTTAATTAGGAACAAGATAAGAATCTTAATTAAATTGCCCTAAATAAAGCTGACTTTAGAACCACAATTTTACTGTTGACTTCAAGCAGTGGATATAACACACTGTGTTTTAAGAATCATTAAGAAGTCATCATTTTTATTCTGCTGCTAGTTCTGACATCCCTGGGATAAATCTCTGCTGTGTCCCAAGTACCTGAGTGCCTCAGGAATGCAGGGATGGAGCCCAGGTGGTCTCAGCTCTGCTGGTTAAATTAACTCAAATTCGGGGCCGTGTTGCTGATGGACTCGTTTTCACTCCCAACCCAATACTTAAAAGTTATTTTGTGTACTCTTAAACTACTCTACAGCCTGCAATCTAAATATATCCTTTTGTCTGCCAGGTAATTGTCTTCATTTGCAAGCAAGGGGTTTTTTTATTCTGTTGAGGACTACTCATCAGCTCTGTGAGAAAATAAACACAAAAGGTTTGGAAAAAAAAAAAAAAAAAAAAAAGGCTGCATGCACATCAGCTTTCCCTGGAAAAAATTCATATTATGAAAATCATATTAGAAATAAGACCTACAGCGAGCACCAAGTCAACCTTAAAGAAGGTTATTTATACTCCAAGTACAATAACATTGATTAACATTAAATATTTGAACAGTGACTAAAACTGAATCCAGTACGTTGCCAGGAAGGGTTATGCAGATCAATGTGTGATGAGAACTGAAATGTTATTAGACCCGATTAGTGGAAGAATGCCCTCGAGATGCAAAATTTAAGACAAATCCAAAAATAAGCCATTAAGAAACTCAAATATTTTCAATGGGAGGAATAATTTAATATTTAAAAATATAAATATGCATGATTATTTCTGGTTTTCCAGGAGTTACGGAGGATAGTAGATCAAAATAGCCTAAAAACTTTTTAGACAAAAGCTTACTTGTATTTTTTAGAGCAGCTGCTCAGGTGTGAATAAAAGGGGCAGCAGATCAGCAAACCTTAATAAAATTTCCCTGTCTACTCAAACTGTGTAAAACAGAGCTTTTTGTTCTCTCTTGAGCTGCATTTACCAGGACCCTGCAAAGCTGCCGTGGCTCAGGTGGGAAGTGTTCGTGCTGAACTAAGCACAGAGTATCCTTCAGCATCCTAAAAATTCTAAATCCACACCCCTGGAAATTAAAAATGCCTCTTTCTGTGAGCTCATTCACTGGAAACTGTTCCCAACTAGAAATGCCAGAATGACTTCATAAACTGAAATCATAATGCTTGGGAGCCAGGTTTCTCTATAATTTATAAAAATGCAGTCCTCCCAACAGTCCTTTGTGTGCAGAAGGAGGGTAAAAGGCTTTGTCACCGTTACAGCACTGGCACTTGGTACAAGGGGGAATTTTACTTCAAAAATTAAATTAAATTTACTTCAAAAATTTACTCCTATTATTAAGGAGAAAGTCTAGACAAACCCAAATGGTGTATTCAGCAAGAAAGTAAACTGGTGACTAGGCAATCCTCCAAATACTTTCTTCCTTAAAATCCAAATTGTGTGGCCTAAGTTGGTGAGGAAGTTGTGCAAACTGAGCACTGCCCACACAAGAATGGGTTCACTTAGGAAATCTCTGAGTTTTTTATATTGTTTTGCAAAATCGTGAATAAAAACTTCAAGCACCCCCTTTTTACCTGCCTGTGTCTTTGTGCTGAGGGTGTATCCTGATGGGATTTTTCTAAGTCAAAGGGACCATCAGGAAGAAGACCCAGTGACAACAGGAATTACCAGTACATGAATATGTGCCTGTCCTTTCTGTGTGTCTGTCCTGTTCTGTGACCTGAACTAATTGGTTTAGCTGCTAAATACATATTACATGAAAATGGAAAAGCTACATTTAACGCAGTTAATGACCTTTCAGATTTTAAGACAGGCATTTGAATTTACATGTTCATTCAAGGTGATTGATTTTTACATGGAGAAAAGGTACCAATCAGTCAATCAGCTTCAACTAATCAGTGCCTTAATGGATGCATTTGCAAAAGTATTATCTCAGTGAAAATCACCTTCTTGCACTTCCATAGTTATCAAGAATTGCCTTACACAGTTTCTCTCATTATAACATTATGTAAATGCTAAAAAAACCTTGCACTTTAGCTGCATGTTCATATTAAATATATATCTCAGGAAAATAATAATACCAGGTACAGAAATATGAGGATTTCAGATTGAAATTTCACAAGCAGAACAAATTAAGATTATCCTTTTCAGAATAATGACATTAAAATCATTATATAAGGTCAGAGGTACATAACTTTACTTGCTACCTAGCTTCAGAATAGAGATGATTCTCATTTTACTCTGCTAAAAATAAAAGTAATAAATGCTTTTTATCTGCAGAGCACCTCTTCCTGAAAGATCTCAAAGCATTCAGTGTTAACTTCGTGTCATCTTTAAACCTGGATACTTCAATCCTTATGCAAAATTTTTTTGTGTTGCTACTATATATCCATTTTTCCTCTTCCATCTGATTCTGTTTCCCTGCACATTTCCCCAAGATAAGAAAAACATTTCAATTGTTTGATTGCTACACATTATGGGAAGCATTTTTAATACAAATTCTTTTCCATGTATGGATTTTTGACACATAAAGTTAAGGAGGCTGAACATATTTTGCCTTCCTTTACATCTTCACCTAGGAACCAGAACAGTATGAAGTGTCTTTTCCATTTCCTTACTTAATTCTGTGTCTAGTTATGATGATCTAAAATTGCCACATTTGTTTTCAAATCCTTTTGTGAAATAAATTAATCTTCACTCATTAGGCTCTTTATCTGCTCTGAATTCTAGAAACAAAATGTATTTTTTCTCTCAGGGGAGATCTTCACAGGTTCATAAATGAAAAATGTGGTTTGGAAAGGAAGTGTGTCTCTGTGTGTATTAGTAATAATGAATGGTCAAATCTGTACTTTTTTTCCCAGAAATTGCTCATAACACTATTTCCATAAAAGAAGTCAGCTAGGGAAGCTGCACAGTCTGCCTCTACAAGTCATGTTTCTCTTTTCCCTAGCCCAGAGGCTGACAGAACAAAGTTTCAGTAGAAAGCTAAGAAAATGCAGCAGAATTTCATTAATTGTCAATCAACTTATATAGAACAATAACATGTCAGCTGCACTAAAGGGTAATTTAAAAAATTATTCCCAAAACTGATTCAGAGGTGTATAATAGTTGTATAATGTAGAGAAAGAATTCATTTAAGGGATCTTTGAATATTCTTTTCCAAATAGTACCAACTCAGCTGTAAGTCAGTGATCACTTTTTCAAATACACGAGTCAAAATAATGTATTTTTTTTAATTCCTGAACGTTTTTTAATAAATAAGAAAGCCACAACCACTGAGTTTACCACTTGTACAACTCCATCATTTTATAGTAACATGCCTCTTGCAATGAGGAGTTCACACAGGAGCAGGGCTTTGTAAGGAATTCTCCTGGAAACAGCTCCCCTTGCCAAGCTTGTCCTGAACCTGCCGTGTGTCAGGAACGCAGCACCCAGCCAGGGTGGATCTGCTTTCCAGAACACAACTGCCTCAGCTCTTCTGAGACATTAGGAGGGCAGAGCCAAGGGGCCTGTGCAGCAAAAACAAAGTCTTGGTGATTCAGCAAGTGCTGAAGATGA
This sequence comes from Corapipo altera, assembly GCF_003945725.1. NCBI lineage: Eukaryota > Metazoa > Chordata > Aves > Passeriformes > Pipridae > Corapipo > Corapipo altera. Next base: position 2,573,171 of record NW_020884899.1, on the reverse strand, counting down.
TTAGTAATTTCAAATATTAAAAACTACTTGGTATTAGGCTGTATCCAATATTTGGCTAAACTCTTCTCTCCCATTCTGCCAAAAGTTTTCAGCCCATGCCATGTTGAACCTGAGTTCATATCCAACCCTCCTGGGACAGTTCCATCCAGTGTTATCTTTGCCAATAAGCCATCTGGCAGGGGGTCAGCTTCTACTGAAAACAGGTGTTTGATCCAATTTTCATTGGTTATACTGCCAGAAAAGCATTCACTGGAGTTGGTGACTAAATTCAAGCAGTTCCTGCACGTCAGCAGAAAGGCAGAATGAATTTTGAGCTAACAATAAACCATTTCTGTGGTTAAAAACTTTGTCACTTCCTCTCATGTCTCTCAGCACAGCTCATTGTATCTTCAGGTGCAATTTCTTTATCTTGCCTTTGTTCTGTATTCTGATTTGTATCTGGTTGTTATGTAATGTGCATATTTTAATCTCTAGATCTTGCATTCTGTTCACTGCGATGAAAGAACCAGAAGTTAAACGGAGTTCAAGAGCCTTTGATCATTGAAAAATTACTTGAAGCAAAATTAGCCCCCTCCCCAAAAAATGTGTTCTTTATAATAGAATTCAGAGTTGTGAACCAATATCTGCCTAAATTACAGCCTTCCTGGGCTTAAAAAAGTCATTTGGACAGTCGTTTCCCACTTAATTATGAAATATGAAAACCAAAGGGAGCCTTAGCTCTAAAAAAATTAAGTTCTTTAACCAAGAAACAACAAACACCAGCAGCTGACTGGCATTTTGACAGCTGCTGCTCTGTGGTGAATACTGAATACACACTGAATATGAAACAGGGGACTCCACTTTTTACCTGAACACTGCAGTTATCACCGTGATCACTCTCAACAAGAGAATAATAATGCCAACATTTTTTCATTGTGAATCCTAATTGTAAAAAAATTGCCATGTCACTAATCAGGATTTTTTTTTCTTAGCATTTATATTATTCTTTGGCATCCATGTACAACCTTGCCAAAATTAATAGTACTTGTGTTTGACTACAGTGAAACAAAAACCTGTATTTGTAAATGTCCTGTGGGCCCTTTCATACTAGAAAAAAAGCCAATCCTGGAATCCTTCTTGACTATAGGTAAAAACAATTTTTATCAAACTAAATTGCACTTTCCCCCTTTAACTTGACATCACAATGTTCTGTGCCACTGTAAAGACATAAGCATCAAAAAATGCTGAAAGGTTTCTTGGTGTGAACAATCCCTGAAATCATTACATGACCCTTCTAAGCCTTTCACACAGGAAGTTGGTATTACTTTCAATTCATTTAGCTTTCTATTAAAAAAAAAAGTCAAGATGCTTATCTTTTCAAGAGCTGTACTTTGTGAAAGATGATTTTCAAGCAGGGAAGATTTTCACCATATGACTGTATGACTGGCTAACAAGTTACAGAAATCATGTCATAAGGCACTGGTCCATTTAAACACTGAAATAAAGCCCCAATGATAAGTAGCAGGGACTTGTACCTTCTAATAATCTTGAGCTCCACAGTGTTCCCAAGATGAGGTTTAATAGCTGTGCTTGCATTCTTTTCTGTTTCCACCACCCACAAGTCATTATTCAGTTCAAGCCTATTTTATTAACTGAATTTTGCTGTGTTTCTTTATGTTGTTTTTTCCCCCCCTCCAGCTACACAAACTCCCTTTAGCTCATAAAGAATAAACAAGATGAACTGAAATTCTTATTTGGGGACGATTCATAGATTAGAACCTTAAAATCTGTGGTTGGATCCTTAGGATGAAAAGGCAGGGAAATTAAGTCTTCCTTGGAAAAAAATCACCCTGCTGAAAATTCAGTGTCCATTGATTTGGACTGTTTATTAATCAGCTACTGAAAAACGGTAACTGAGCAATATAAATAATTCTCGCAAAAAGCAATTTCCATAACAATGGGGGGAGAGGGAGGATTTCAGTGTAACTGCCCTAAAATAAAAGCAAAAACATGAAGAAGCTGGGATGGATCCGACTGGAAGTCTGTGTGAGCCCTCAGTCTGAGTTCTGACCAGCAGGGATCAGCTGTCCTGGGGACAAGGAAAACCTCCACGGGATCCCCTGCCCTTTATCTCTCAGAAACTTGAGGGCTTCCTGAAGTGGCAACCTTGAATTTATTAAGTTACAGAACGCTGTACAATATCCTCATACTATCTAATTATTATATAAAAATTTAAATACAAAATTGTGCATGATAATTGGGAATTATTTAAGAATTATTTAAGACAGGAAAAAAAGTGCATCAATTTGCCTTGAGAATAAAGATACGTAAGAATAAAAAACCCCCATCTCTTGCAAGCACTAGGAGCTGCAAGAAATATATGTGAGAGATTTAAGAACTGTTTAAAAAATTAGAAGGGAAACAAAATGACATAAAAACCCAATGGTAAGAGTGGTGCAACAGCATTGAAAAGAGCTGTTTTTCCAAACAGAAAAAAGAAAAGGATCCAAACAATATTATTGGAATATGCTTGCATGATTTATCAAAAGCAATTGGAAGACTTCACCAAATATTTCGGTCCTGTATGTAAATGATGAGATGATGTAATTATACCACAGCACGATGATGAAACATTCTCCATTTCAACTGTAGTCAAGTAAATTTTGTAAACAGTAGTCCCTAAAAATAACTGAGTAAATCTGCATATTTGGATAAGCTGAATTGGAGTTTTAAAACAGCTGAAAAGGACAAGAAAGGGAAAAGCTGGAAAGGGCCTCTAAGAACCCTTGGAATATTTACATTCTGGGAATGTGCTGGACCAGCACCTTCTAAGGGTGGTGGCACAGGGAATTATAGGCCTGGCCATCCAATGTGGAACTCAGTGAAAAAACAGAACTGATAAGAACATACTGGGATATAGTTTAATTAATTTAATTAATGCCAGTTTTTGAAAAATGGTTCCTCTCAGATCTATGCAGATACTTTGTTTTGGCTGATGAAGAAAAAAAGTGCTGATCTGATGGCATTTATTTACTGCTGCAGGATATTTTCTTTAGGATTCCCTTTAGGAAACGTGAATGAATCAAAATTAATGAACATTTATTTAATAACTAATTGACTGGTCTCCAAAGTGAAGAAAAGGAAATGGGAAATCTTAAGTGAGTTTTGGTTCCATGGAAAATGTCTTTTGGCCATGTGCTGTATAACAGTTGTATTGATTACAAAAAAAATAAAAATAAAATCACTGTATTGGTTACCAAAAATATAAAATAAAAAAAAAAGGAAAGAAAGAAAATTACAGCTATTTAGTTTATCATAACAAAGAGTGACTTGACCATAACATTTTTTTTAAATATTTTTCTTCTCAGCAGATTGAAATATACATCCTCCAACTTTTAGGCAGCACAATATTCTTCCTTCCCTCCCATGTTCCATTCATCTTGGTGTCCTCAAAAGTTACATAAAATACTAATTCTGGGATTTAGTGAAATCTAGATCCAGAGATCAGATTTTTCCAGGTAGATTTTTCACTACCTTTCAATTAGTGATTTAATTCACTTTAGTAACCTGTTTGGGTATCAGTAGAAAAGAAAAATAGGTCTATCGGAGTGGAAAAGAAAGGGGAGGGAAAACATCAGGTTTAAAAAAAAGTTAACAACACTGTAGTGAAAGAGTTCAGAAATGGATTTCTCATTAAAATGTAAGGATTGTTTTAGCAATGTTGGACTAATTTACACAACATATGGGGCTGCAAGTAAGTTCTGAATTTACACTAAAATGCATATTGTTTCTGGATCAGAAGCATATAATTCAGCATATTCTATTACAAAGGCTACCTATAATTGTTTTACTTACAGAATCTACAAATTCAAAGTGTCCACATATCAGCCTGTGTAAGCACATCAATCCAAGGACAGGGGTTCTGATTTAATAAAGACACCAAGCAGAGCAGCAACCTGTGTGACAAATGCCAGCCAGTAGTGCTTGAACAGGCACTAGACAAAAAAAACCAAGCGTTTATAAAACACTGGGGTATTCTGAAGTGCTTTTTGAAAACATGGAACCTAATTAGGCTTTGACTGAAGGCTATGGGTGTGAGGTAATTGGTTTAACCAAGAAGAATAGAAGGCCCAGAACACCATATTCCAGCTGATCCCATACTAATTTCATATCAGTGCAGCTTCATGTAGCTCCTGGAGGAAACAAGAAGAACGAGAATGGAATCAGCCCAACGGTACAGAATCCACAAGAAGTTTTCAAGATGGATTTTCAGAAATATTATCACTTTGATAGTAAAATTTTGTTCTTCCTACTGTAGCTTCTACCCCTCCAGAAAAGGTGGGACGTGGGAGAAGTCTCACCAAAGTGATCCCTCTTTTCTTGAACAATAATTTAGATGTGCATAACGAGAAGAGTTTTGTGGCAGAACAGCTGGAGGGTTTTATTTTCTGCTGGCGTTATCTAACTGAGCAAAATGCCTGGGAGCCTACAGTAAAAAACCAACAAGTAGGACAAGACTTTACACAAAAATTTTTCACATTCCTGAGGAAGCATGTGAAAGGAAATATTTTTCTCTTACCAAACCAGGATGTTGGAAGAGATACTAATTTATCCATAAATGCTGAATATATAAAACTATGTATGCTGAAACCCCTATAAATGGAATTTATCTGAGACGATAATACAGATTAATTTTTTTGGATAAAGAAACAAACAAGTTAAACCCACAAAACGCCAAAACCACAGCTCTGTCTGCCTAAATAGAATGGCATCTTCCATTAGCCCTCTTTCCTTAGGAAAGATATTATTTTAAGAAAATATCTATTCAATTTAATTCCATCTTCCTCTTGTCAAGCTTCATTTAAGGTCTTTTAAAAGCAATTACATCTCATATCTTTTGAATAGGACATCAGAGCCTACTCTGTTTTTTACTCAATCAAAATTAAGGTACTGTGCTTTTCAATGGATTTACATTTGGCTGTATTAAAATCACTGGAGAAGAAAGGAGGGTTAAAGCAACATCCAGATTTTATGGGAGGATGAGGAAGTCTGCAGATGAATGCTGATTAAACTCTCCAGCAAAGACTAAACTCTTCCTTAAACATCCGAGAAGTGTCAATCCACGGGATGACTTGGAAAGCCAACTAGTCCAAGTTGGCATAAGAAGATCATGGGACTGTCTCCCAAGCTGAGCGGTTTGTGGAATGAATAAGGACTGGAAGACTCTCTGGGAGAAAGGGAAGTGCTTTCATAAAATGCTGGAGGCCTGGTTGAGGAAAAAGAGGGCAGTTCAGCTACAGAAGAAGCAAAACAAGGAATGTGGCTGCTGCTGAGAGGGCATCAGTTTTTCAAACTGATATTGAGCCACAGATCATACACAAGGAGAAGCTTCTTCAAAGACTCCTGAGAAGACCTATCCTATGACTGAAAAATACAGAGATAGGAAAGCAGTTGCTCAGCGTTTTTTGTAAGTTTGCAGTAATTGTAACCTATTTCTGTTAGGATGTGCCCCAGTGGGACTACAACAATGCTGTGTTAGAAAAGAAAATAAAATTAAAATCTAACTGGAACATCAGACTTGATAGAGGACAGTTCAGCAACTGAAATAAACTTCTCTGATTTCCAGTGTGTTACAGAGTATCAGAGACTAACAGAGTATCAGTGATAACCCCTACTCAGCATTCCTCAGAGTAGATGGAGAATAATGCACCTTGGTTCGGGCTCCCCAATAAAAGAGAGATGCTGATAAACTGGAGTCAGTTGAGTGGACAACAGTAAAGATGGTGAGGGATGAGAGACTTGTCCTTGAGGACAGGCAGAGGGAACTGGGCTTGTTGAGCCTGTGGGAGGCTTAGAGGGCACATCATAGCAGCCCTCCAAGACTTGATAGGAGGTTGTCATGAAAATGGAGCCAGGCTCTTCACAGCGGTGCAATGGTGGGCAAGAGACAAACTGAGACATGGGAGGTGATAATGCAATAGATGGAAACCCTTTTTCATGTCGAGGCCAGCCAAGCACGGGTTATTCTGAGAGCCCCTTCAGTCTCCATCCTCGGAGGTTTTGCAAGACGAGACCAGATAAAAGAAAGCCCTGAGCAACCTGGTCTGACCCCAAGAGCTGCCCTTGCCCTGAGCAGGAGGCTGCACCAGAGATGATTCCAGGTCTCTTCCCGTGACCCGCCGATCACAGATCACAGATGCTCGTTACTGATCGTAGCTCGTGGCCGTTCGCCAGCCCAAAGTGTACGAAACGTCTCGCTCTCCAAAACGCCAGAAAACCCTGCCAAGGGCAGAGACCGCGTTATACTGGGAAGCTTCACCAGCGCCCAGCCCTCCCCGCAGCGCAGCCCGGGAGCGGGTGCGCTCGGCGCCGGGACAGCCCGACCGCGGCTCGGTACAGCCGGGCACAGCGCCAGGCACAGCCCCTCGCCGGGCACAGCGCCAGGCACAGCCCCTCGCCAGGCACAGCCCCTCGCCGGGCACAGCCCCTCGCCGGGCACAGCCCCTCGCCTCCCCCGCCCGCTGTCACCCCGCGGGCACCCCCAAACTTTCGGCGGCAGGCTGCGCACGCTGCCCCTCCCCGCCGGGGGAAACGTGCTCCGCTCCCTCCGAGCAGCGGGGCCGGGGGGCGGGCGGCTGCCTGCCTGCTGCCTCCCTCCTGCCTGCTGCCTCCCTCCTGCCTGCTG
>NW_020884899.1:2566100-2566497 GCF_003945725.1 Corapipo altera | reverse complement strand
CTCCTGCCTGCTGCCTCCCTCCTGCCTGCTGCCTCCCTCCTGCCTGCCTGCTCCTCCTCGCCCAGGCTCCCGCATTGCACCGCCGCGCCGAGCCGAGCGCGGGGCTCGGGCTGCCCCGCCGGCGCCCCCGGCCCCGGCTGGCGGAATGAGCGCCGGCGAGGCCAAGGAGTACCTGGCCCGCAGGGAGATCCCGCAGCTTTTCGAGGTACGGGGGTGTGTGTGTGTGTCTGTGGCGGCGTTTTCCGCCCCGTCTGGGGGTGCTCGGCGCCGGGACCCCGCGGCGGGCAGGGTGGGGGCTGAAGGTGGCTGGAAGGACGGGGCGGCGGCGCTGCGGGTCCGTGCGCGGGGAGCTGCCCCAGCCCCGGCAGGGTGGGCGCTGCCCCAGCCCCGGCAGGGT